>NW_024067778.1:0-300000 GCF_009389715.1 Phoenix dactylifera | reverse complement strand
TGATAAGTGCTTAATAATTCATAATTTAGTTATCTTTCCATAGCACTTATCAATGTTTTTAAACTAATAAATACATATTTTACCAAAAAATTGAATAATCATTGAAATAAATTTGAAATTTTGGTTACGATCTTTCATGAAAACTACAAAAAAAAATAAGGGGGAGATTGTGTTGATTCGGTTTGGAAACCTGATGAAGTTAAGGTTAGAATTAAATAGATTTTGGTTCTGGCTCGATCAAAAGTTATAATTAAATTTGCTAAGGAAAACGTTTGATTAACCCTTTTTATTAAGTCATGGTCTTGTTTCTAGTCTTAACTGGTCGAGTTCGATCTGAAGCAGTTTAGCAATAATTAAATTTGGAAGACATTGGGCTCGAAAACAAGTTCAAGCAACTCAACGATCATGACCCACCGCAAATTCAAAGCTAATTTTCAACCAATTCATTACCTGCCTTCATATAAAATTTATAATAATAATAATAACTAAATATTCACGATTCACTGTTCATATGAATAGTGTCCAGTTAAAACACTGTTCATATGAACAGTGTTAAAAAAAACCAAAATGCCGAAAACACTGTTCATGTGAACAGTTGTTGCCCAGTAGATACAACCCAAGAGGGGGGGTGAATTGGGTCTTTTAAAACTTTTGTACTACTTCTAAAACTTTTCAATTAATTATGCTAAGTTGTATAGATGCACAGTGGAATTTAACTTAGCAACAGTTTGATTTATTGAATGAGACTTGATTAAGTAAATTAAATATGCTTGCAACTAAAGGATGCACGGATAAGAGTTAAGCAAGCAATTTATCTAAGTAAGTAGGTGAGCAAGTTAGACAATGACAAAAAGCATCACAAACACAACAAACATATAGTGGTTCGGTGCACCCTAGCACCTACATCCACTCCCCAAGACCTCTTGGAAATTTCACTATAATCCTCCAGATTACAGTCCGGTAGTTTTGCGAGTGCACTACCCAACTCGTTGTTTTACACCGGGCTAACAACGAACCCTACAATCCGGTAGTTTTTCGAGTGAACTACCCAACTCGTTGTTTTACCCCGGGCTAACAACGAACCCTACAATCCCCCAATTTTAACTTAGGCTTGGGACGCCTATCCCTTGTTCCAAGTCCCTTGACTGAAACAAGCTCAATATTCAAACGTTTTACAAAAGATTTGAAAGCTCTTAAGAAGCAAATATAACAATGAGAAACAATAAAATCGGAAGAACCCTTTTTGCCGTTGGAAGCGTGGATGATGGTGGTTCTTCTGATGTGGTTCTTCTGATGTGGATCACGTTGGCTTGAATGCGAGCTTTGATTGCCAAGTGGGAGTGAGTAGATGAGCTCGAAATCAGATGAGAAAGCTTGAATGCACTTGATTTCTTCTCTTGAAAGCTCTAACTCCCTTGAACCTCTTTTTCTTTCTTCTCTCTTGAATGATCTCGTGTTGGGTTGGTGAGAAGTTGTTGAGAAGCACTTAAGAGGTCCCTTTTATAGCCCAAAAAGCAAATATAGCCGTTAGACACAAAGATATGACCGTTTGAAATTCAAATCTACCTGAAAAAGTTGTCAGTCGCGTCCCAGGCGCTCCGGGGACGTCTCCGCGCTTTACGGGGACGTCTCCGCTTGTTTGCGCTTTTTGCATGGGGACGACTCCGCTGCTTCGGGGACGACTCCGCGCTCCGGGGATGTCTCCGCGCTTTACGGGGACGTCTCCGCTTGTTTGCGCTTTTTGCATGGGGACGACTCCGCTGCTTCGGGGACGACTCCGCCGTTATATCTCCGAAAAATAAGTCTTCTGGAATTCTCTGAGAGAGTCGACTCCGCTTTTTCAGGGGACGTCTCCGGACGTGCCAGTTCTTCCTGTTTGTGCCAGAGACGTCTCTGAGACAACCCGGAGACGTCTCGGCTGTCCCTGATCTGTTTTCTTCAGCTCAAAAATTCTTCAATAAATTCTTGAAAAATATGGGAACTTGCCTAGACATTTCTTAACAATACTCTTAATTAACCAACTAAAATCCTCAAATAACTTGTTAAGATAAAGGGAATTATGCTCTAGTGTTTTGTATTCATCAAAATCCATTAGAGGGTCAACAATCTCCCCCTTTTTGATGATGACAAAACTTGGAGTATGTGCAATATAAAATATATTGTGTTCTAGGACTAATGCATAGCTAAGTTGCATGAATTAGAAAACATATATATTTAAAACATACTTCATGATAATGCTTTCGATTTAACCAGCTTAACACAATCAACATATTTCAATTAACACAATCAACATATTTCAATTTAAGCTGATTTGTATTCAATTCAAAACATACAGCATTATGAGCATATACTTAGATATTTCTCCCCCTTTTTGACAACATCAAAAAGGTTGCAAGATAATGAAACATTAAGCACAAAGATAAGAATACTCAAATATTTCTTTTTCTTTTTGTACTCTGATTTGCATGTCAAATTATTGCAAGAATATGAATCATATAACTCAAGACAATAATATTAGAAAAAGATTAATGAGCATAGATCAGAGCCAATTATAATGAGAACACATCGAATGTGGTTCCAAAGATAGTTTTCAAATCAAGTGTAGGTGGAATCTTTCTCAAGTTAATTCAAGAAGTACCAAGAATGATATTCAAGGAAAGCACGAATGGAAATTTAACTTTTCTTCAATAATAAGTATGAAAGCTTGTTCATTTAAGATCTTTTGCCCAATATATTAAGTATTTTAGCAACATGAGAGCAATTGAACTAATTTTCAGAATATAAGAACAAAAATATTGTGGCATACATATCAAAATATGAATTCATGAAATTTATGATATATCTTAGAGCATTCATAAATTGCAAGGCTTTGAAAGTTCTTTTAGAGTTCTTTTAAAGGCTTTCTTTTATTTCTTAAAAGATAAGCACAATTTGATATATAAGAATATCAATTGGCACTAAATTGAAGTTCTAAAGAGCAAGCCAATTAGGACTCATTAGTGAATTCCAAAATAGATTTTCTGAGAGACACTCAAGAAAATTCAACACATTATTCTTCCCCTATTTCATTGAACTAGAGGCTCTTAAGATCAACTGTTTGAATTGTAATTTGGTTCATGATTGATGCATAAGATATACTAACCAAATAACAAGCCTCAAGGTGTATCATAAAGATTTTCAGATTTAAATTTCAAATGATACATATTGGAGAGTATTAGGATCACTTCTCATTTAGTATTCTTTCTCTCTCCTTTAGTTATAGATTTATGCGATTAAGTTCCATAAGATCTCTCCTTCTGAAATTTTCTTTCTCCCCCTCAATTGATCATTCCATTTAAGAGTTTAGAATTTGAAGATAATGTTCAATAAAATTGTCAATCTCAAAAATATATTTTCTATAAGTTTCAGCTTATTTTCATAAGACTCAAGGTTTGAGATAAGACAACCTTTATAGAACTCATCTCAAGGTATAAACTTATTATATAATTAAAGCAAGTCTTGCAATATAAGGAGGTTCATCAAAATCAATCCATAAAAATCAAGGTATGCTTCAAATTAAAGTAACTTTAGGATAGGATACTGAATATCTAAAGCTCCCCCTCAAAAGATGCATTCTTCTTTAATCATTCTTTTCTATTGTTGAATTTCAGATTTTAATGATAAACGTGAATAAAACTGAAATTCTATGATATCGAGAATGTAGAGTAATCTAGCATTATTCAAAATTTGTAGCAATTACTCTTTCTAATCCTTCAAGAACAAGTTATGCTTTCTCTTAATCTTAGAGAAAATGTATAGAAATATTAATTAGAAAATGATTCATTTGAAGCTCAGTTTCTTTCAAAAGCATTTACATTTTCTTTCTTTTAAGAATCATTTGAGTGAGCTGAAATATTTCTAGCTTTAAGATCATTCACTCTATATATAAATTCTGATGGAAGTCTTTAAGAATGTAGGAGAGAAAAACATATAGATGATCATTGAGGTATATATATTTATAGAACTCAATTTCTTAATCATAGTTTTTCAGCAATGTATACATGAAACACAATAAATTTTTTTAATATCTAAATAAAATCATATATTTAGAAACATTTGTTCGCAATCAAGATCGTTGAAAAATACATCACTTAAACCAGTTTTAGTACATTTTAAAGATAAGAAATGATATGTTTCGGATGCGTATCGGAGCAATCAACCAAGGCATCAAAATTAATTCTGTTTTTCTTATGTTAAAGTTTTCATTTAGAAGTCATATTGAGTTATTCTCCTAAATGACACGATCATTGAAGCATATGACTAAGGTTACAAAGATGTAACGATATAAGCATTTTTAAGTTAAGTTTAAGCTTTTATACAAAATCAGATTCTGAATTTTCATAAGAATTTCCAAGAAGGATCTCAAAATTATAATTTGAGACATGTATCTTCTACATTGTAGTTCATCTTAAATTACCAAGATTGAAAACACATATTTCAATAACATTAGATCACTTTCAGAGTCTTTGTATTTAATATTGAGTTTCGATACAAAATGGAGGATATTTTAACAAGTATTAGGATATTATATATCAAAGTTAGGCAAGTTGAGAGATAGATCAAGATCAATTCATTTTGCCTAAATAGAGATATCTTTCTCTTCTTCTTTTTACAGATTTATTCAACTTTCAGATTTTAAAGATGATTGTGACCGATAAATCTGAAATTTCTTTTCAATAATATCAAAAAAAAAAATTTATGCAGTATTTCAAACATTCAATCAAATTATCCAACCATGAAGCATTACAAAATATTGAGAACCCATAATTCAAAACATCATGCCACATGCATAATATATTATGTGTTAAGTCATGCATTAAAATATTAAGAAAAAGAATGTCAAGGATCAAAATCAATTCTTTTCAAATAAACTCCCCCTATATAATTTTGCACTGATTCATCCTTAAAGTGTGTTTTCAAGTGATTAAAAATTTGACTTGATTCTTCTTATATACTTTCATTTACTTTGTCTTTCATTTTTAACTTTCTTATGCTCTATACTCTATTTGCTCCCTATCCGGTGGAGTTGGGAAGGGGCACGAGGTACTACCACTAGCCTCCCTCTTGTGCCGTCCCTAATATGCCCTACACCGAATAGTTGGGTCAAATAGTGCCGGGTACTACCACTAGCCTCCCCATTGGCACCATCCCTATGATGAGCAATATAGAAATGTTAAAATGTTTACTTCAAACTCTTCCTGTTTAGGTGTAATTAATTACGAATTTTATCCCTTCCAAAAGAATGCTCACACAAGTCTCACAAATGTGCCGAATATATTATGCTTGTTTTGCTTTTCCTTAAGATTGGAGTAATTGCCTTTACTTAGATTTTACTTCTCTTGAATAATATCCATTTTCTTTTCTTTATCTCTCTCTCTTTTTGTTATTCTCAAGTAATTTGCATGAAAGAGCAGAATAAGGAAATAATCTTATGTATCATATAGATGTATATCATGCAAACAACATTTTCATTGTGCTCAAGGATTCATAACTTCTCACAAGTTATTTTAAATCAAAATTTTAAGCATTTACTTGTGTATTTCATGGTTATGATATAGGCAATGAAATATTTTAGTTTGAGCAAACCATGAAACAATTGTCTAAAAGCATAAGTCAATTAATGCATATATAGACATGATGTCTAGAAATTAATATTTAAAGATTTTAATCATGCCACAATAAGATTTAAGTTATTGACTTTGCTTAGCTAATTTATGAGAGAGGTATCTAAAATTACCGATTCATTCTGCATTCTTCAAGTCAAATACCTACTAGATTTCTTATGTATGAACTTTTGGCTGAAGAAGGTCCTCTCTCTTGTTTGCATGTAAATGTTTATTATGTCTTATGTGGAGGTGTCCTTCAAGTTGAAATCTCTCATTTTCTTACTCAAGGATCCTGCATTATTAACAAATTCCTTTTCTTTCTTGAAAGAAAGTCTTTAGTTTCTTTAAGATACAAACCATTCATCCAACATATTTTTAACTAGATGACTCAATATAAGATATGACAATAGTTGAATATTGAGTCACTTTACTCAAGAGATTGCCTAAATATAAGCAAGCACATATCACTTGAACTAAAGAGATAGTTTCATTAACCAAGATGGTTCAAGGACAAGCACGTGAAGCAATAGGAAGATTTATCAAGGTCAAATCAATTTCTTATTTTCAAAATCGATTTAGTTTAGATTTTATTTGCTTAAGATAATTATCAATAAGACACGCTAGCTAAGTTTTAATCAACTTATCTTAAACAGTTGTTTCTATCAAAATTCAGATTATGATTTATTTGTTATCAATAAAATATGATTCATTAAAGTTAGATTGAAGTCTTGCACAAGGTCACATAATGAGCATACAATCTGGTCTACTAGCTGTATGATAAAATAATTATTCTATCATGCTTCAATATAGCTTTAAAATAATAGATCTACTTTGCTCATCCTTTTCAAATTCTACAAGATGGGGTCATAGACATACCTTCTTTATGCCAATCTTCTATAAGAGTTTTCTTGTGGACTAACTTTGGTCAATGGAGATCCCCTTTCTTGTTTGTCTTAATTTGGAGTTTGAGAGAAGATGTTAATTCATTCATCATACATATTTCAAACTCACCTTACATGAGCTAAGTAAAATCTTCATATAACTCTTCATTAGTAGAACCAAAAATGATGTCATCAATGCATACTTTGAGCAAATAAGATATCACAAATTCTTCTTTTTGATGTATAGATTTATCATTATTACTTTCTATCAAAAAGGTTACTTAAGCTTTTATATCATGCTTTTGATGCTTGTTCCAAATTATATATTGCTTTAACATATTTGTAATGAGTGTTTTCAAATATGGTGGTTATTTAACATAGATCTCCTTTTTAATGAAATAACCACATTGGAGTGCATTCTACACATTCATTTGACAGAATATAAGGCTCATGAAGCAAGCAAATGATAATGGTGATCTTTACTTCTAATCATGCAAGGATTTCATCAAGATTTAATTCATCTTTTCTTGATTGAATCTTTTAGTAGTCACCAATTTTTCTTCATTAAGTGCATTTCTGAAAACTCAATTTGGTTCTAATTATTAACAAGTTTTTCGATTTTATCGGCAAGATTTCAAATTCTCTCTCTTTTAAAAAATGATTTAGTTGAACTTGACCAATTATAATCTTGCTCATTCTTCTTAAGGTGTTTTAGTTTTAGATTGTTATATGCAAGCAAAAAGATTAACATATACACATATAATCTGATTTTAGTGACTTGATGAAAGATCATTAGTCTCATAAAGAATAAAATGAATTGATATTTCTACAACTAGGATCTTTTCATTGAATATTCTATATGCATTGCTTGATGAATGATATCCAAAGATAGAAGTATCTTTATCAGATTTGGCATTATTTTCAAAAGAACATATCAAGCATAACGTGTATGACTGAAAAATATGAAAGATATGCAATGGTTCATTTTCCATTTTTCAGAAGATCAAAAGGAGTTTTCATAAAAAAATAGATCTAATAGAAATCATATGTATGACAAGCAGTGATGATAGCTTTTAAAAATTATTTAAGTAGATGACTATCATACACAATTGTCTTTTTCATTTCTTCAAGAATTCTATTAACCCTATTTTACTTAAGGTGTCCTTGGTGCTGAAATAATTAATTTCTGAATAAACTTTATCAGGATTTTGGTTTTCAACACTGTGCCATGACTCTTTATCTTTACGGTTTGGAAACTTTTTTATTTGAAACACTTTTACAAGATTTAGCAAATACAGAGAATACTTCAATTTTATTTGCCAAGAACAAATCCAATGTAAGCTTTTGAAAAACTTAGTGATGGAAACAACATCCTTAGATTTAGAAATTGATTCTTGTTTGTTTCCTTAGTTAACATGCATAGCAAACTTTGACCTTTCAGAAGATAATCTAAGTAAGCCAATGGCAAGATCTTTTGAGATTAAGTACATACTAGCATGAGTTGATTTTATAGGCCAAAGATGGTTTTAATCTTGGTATTCATAGTGCATATATTCAAAAGCATACCAAGTACACATTATTATGTCTATGATAAAAAAAAATGCCATGGATAAAAATTCTCAATCGAGCATATAGAGAATTCATAGAGTTATTCTTAATAAATTGATTAATCATTTAGCAACTTATCCAACAATAGGTAAAGTATAACATAGAAAGATGGAGTGATTTGGATATATTTTCTTTTCATACCAAAAATATCACTTATATCACAAAAATGATTAATACTTGCAAGTTATGTTTTAATCAACTAATAAAGTAATTTCAATATGAGAGGATGCAATAATAACTTATATCATTATTTCTTTCACTTAACTCATTCTTCTTAATTACATTTTAAATTCAATTCCTTAGCACATGTCTAGAGCACCCATTGTTTAGATAACATCTTTCATTAAAACCTTGGATAGCTAGACATACTTGCTGAAAAATAATCATATTTTCAACTTAGGAACCCAAGCTCTTTTGGGTCCTTGTAGGTTAGCTATAATTGTTCCTTTTGTAACCCATGTTTTCTTAATGGCTATTTTGTCCATGAATTTACAGATTTTAGGATTACAAGGGATGTATAATTTAACAAACTTAGATCGAATATGAGTAGTAGATAAACTTTCAGTTTTCTGTTTTTGCTTTTTAGGTTCATCAAATTTGTAATGTATAGATTTAGGAACAACAGACGAGATTTTACTTAGCTATTGTTTATTAGTATTATAAGAATCTGTTTTAGAATAATTAAAAACTGTTTTAACAAACATATTCTTAAAAGATTTTTGGGTGTACCAAGGTTGATATCCTACTCCAACTTTATCAAATTCAGCTCTTTGATTATTTATCATTAGGTTCAATTTTTCAGAGCTGAAGGTAAATCTTTCAACAATAGGTTTTAATTTGTCAACTTCTTTAGTTAATCTTCTGTTATCTTCTAAAAGTAATTCATTGTTTTTCTTAAGTTTATCATGACTTTCAGTGAGAAGTTGATCTCTTTGATTTAGTTCTTGATTCTCTTTAATTAAGATTTCAGTTTTACTAGTTAGTTTCAGTTTTTCATCTATTAGAATTTGATTTTCATTCTTCAAGTTCTTGTTCTTACAAATAAGTTCCTTATATTCTAAATACAAATCAGAAAAAGCGTCATGGAGTTCATCAAATGTAAAATTGCTTTCAGTTTCAGCATGAACCTCTTGTGCCACGAAGCATGGATTTGCAATATGATACTGCTCTTCTTCTACACATGATGTTTCAGATTTGTTAGTGCATTCATATTTGTCTTCAAGCATATTCCATATTTCTTTAGCAGTCATGCAAGAAGATATGCAATTAAACTCATTCCTATCTAATGCACAATATAATAGGTTCATGGCTTTTGAGTTTTGTTGTACCATTTTCTCATTATGACTAGTGTTTGTGTGTGTTCCATTGACTATAATTCTCCATAAATTATAATCAAGTGATTGTATGAAAATGCGCATGCGTGCTTTCCAATGTGTATAGTTTATGCCATTAAATAGTGGAGGTGTATCAATTAATTGTCCTTCTCCTAGAAAACTATCTATTTGAGTTGTCATGATCTTTGGCTCTTGATCGTGAGATCAATAATTAATCTTAGAGCACCTGCTCTGATACCACTTGTTGCCCAGTAGATACAACCCAAGAGGGGGGGGTGAATTGGGTCTTTTAAAACTTTTGTACTACTTCTAAAACTTTTCAATTAATTATGCTAAGTTGTATAGATGCACAGTGGAATTTAAACTTAGCAACAGTTTGATTTATTGAATGAGACTTGATTAAGTAAATTAAATATGCTTGCAACTAAAGGATGCACGGATAAGAGTTAAGCAAGCAATTTATCTAAGTAAGTAGGTGAGCAAGTTAGACAATGACAAAAAGCATCACAAACACAACAAACATATAGTGGTTCGG
Organism: Phoenix dactylifera; assembly: GCF_009389715.1. Lineage (NCBI taxonomy): Eukaryota > Viridiplantae > Streptophyta > Magnoliopsida > Arecales > Arecaceae > Phoenix > Phoenix dactylifera. The sequence goes on along the minus strand of NW_024067778.1, from coordinate 289,997 downwards.
TGCACCCCAGCACCTACATCCACTCCCCAAGACCTCTTGGGAATTTCACTATAATCCTCCAGATTACAGTCTGATAGTTTTGCGAGTGCACTACCCAACTCGTTGTTTTACACCGGGCTAACAACGAACCCTACAATCCGGTAGTTTTTCGAGTGAACTACCCAACTCGTTGTTTTACCCCGGGCTAACAACGAACCCTACAATCCGGTAGTTTTTCGAGTGAACTACCCAACTCGTTGTTTTACCCCGGGCTAACAACGAACCCTACAATCCCCCAATTTTAACTTAGGCTTGGGACGCCTATCCCTTGTTCCAAGTCCCTTGACTGAAACAAGCTCAATATTCAAACGTTTTACAAAAGATTTGAAAGCTCTTAAGAAGCAAATATAACAATGAGAAACAATAAAATCGGAAGAACCCTTTTTGCCGTTGGAAGCGTGGATGATGGTGGTTCTTCTGATGTGGATCACGTTGGCTTGAATGCGAGCTTTGATTGCCAAGTGGGAGTGAGTAGATGAGCTCGAAATCAGATGGGAAAGCTTGAATGCACTTGATTTCTCCTCTTGAAAGCTCTAACTCCCTTGAACCTCTTTTTCTTTCTTCTCTCTTGAATGATCTCGTGTTGGGTTGGTGAGAAGTTGTTGAGAAGCACTTAAGAGGTCCCTTTTATAGCCCAAAAAGCAAATATAGCCGTTAGACACAAAGATATGACCGTTTGAAATTCAAATCTACCTGAAAAAGTTGTCAGTCGCGTCCCAGGCGCTCCGGGGACGTCTCCGCGCTTTACGGGGACGTCTCCGCTTGTTTGCGCTTTTTGCATGGGGACGACTCCGCTGCTTCGGGGACGACTCCGCGCTCCGGGGACGTCTCCGTGCTTTACGGGGACGTCTCCGCTTGTTTGCGCTTTTTGCATGGGGACGACTCCGCTGCTTCGGGGACGACTCCGCCGTTATATCTCCGAAAAATAAGTCTTCTGGAATTCTCTGAGAGAGTCGACTCCGCTTTTTCAGGGGACGTCTCCGGACGTGCCAGTTCTTCCTGTTTGTGCCAGGGACGTCTCTGAGACAACCCGGAGACATCTCGGCTGTCCCTGATCTGTTTTCTTCAGCTCAAAAATTCTTCAATAAATTCTTGAAAAATATGAGAACTTGCCTAGACATTTCTTAACAATACTCTTAATTAACCAACTAAAATCCTCAAATAACTTGTTAAGATAAAGGGAATTATGCTCTAGTGTTTTGTATTCATCAAAATCCATTAGAGGGTCAACAACAGTGTTAGAGAAAAAAATAAATAATACATAATAAATAAATAAATAAATAATAAAAAATAAAAAAATTGGGAATCCACTGTTTATCTTCTTCCTCCTGCAGTCGGCCACCTCTCTCCGCCATCACCGACCAGATCCCGCGGCGTCTTCTCCTCCAAGATCAGCGACCCAGCCGCGTCGAAATCCCAGCATCGTCGCCCCGTCTTCCGCCCGTGGCGCATCCGGAGCGACCAGATCCTCCGCCACTTCATCAGTCGGCACCTCTCTCCGCCATCACCGACCAGATCCCGCGGCCCCTCTTCCTCCTCTCTCGCGATCTGCATCCCGGCACCACGCCCCGAAATCAGCCGCCGTGATCCCTTCTTCCCTCTCTCCGCGTGCGCCGGACGGCTATAAAAGGAGGGGGCTGAGGCGTTCGGTGAAGGAGGGAGGGGGGAGAGCTCGGTTCTAGAACAGAGCTTGCTCTGTTTCGGTGAAGAGAGAAATAAAAAAAAGAAGGAAAAGAGAATAAAAAACCAAGAGAGGGTTTGAGGCGGATGGCAAAGAAGTTCTTCAGCATACCAATGGAGATGACAAGCACCATGAGCAGCTAAGCCTCGGTTTAGGGGTTTGATGAAGCCATAGAGGAGTATTCGTTTCATTTTTATTGATTTGAGTTTGTATTGTAAGATGGTTGCATGATGAAGAATTTATCAATTGATCTTATGATTTATCCAATTTATGTGAATCATTTATCTTGCATAAAATATTTTACATAGATTGATCTATTTCATCGAATCCAACACCTGTGGTTTGGAGGAGATATTCATGTGACATCGATTTCATGTTTAATGATTTAATGATCAGATGCATCATGCTAGGTTAGACAGGTCATGCTTATCGTTAGAGTAGATGGTTTGTGCTAGACTTAGATGATTCATACTGCGAATTAATCATAATTTTTAATGATTGCTTTTGCTTGTAGTCGGAAGCAATCAAGTCTAACATACAACTCAATCATTGAAAGCGTCACGGATATAAATCTATCGGTGGAATCTAGCCCTAAAACACCTCTCTCCATAGATAATTCATACTACTACACCCATATTAATTCTTAGTTTTTATCATTTACTCTAGCTTATCCCCTTTGAAGTAATTATTTAATTAGAAAAAATAACTTGTCTCCAATCCCTGTGGACCGACACCCGTAATCACTATCCTACAGGATACGTGCTATTGCGTGGTTTATTTTTGAAATTGAAATAACCGATCAATTTTTGGCGTCGTTGCCGGGGATTGCTAGCATAGTTGTTTTTCTTTTCATTTAAAAAAAAAACCTTTCAAATATATATATATCTAAAATAAAATAAAAATATTTTCTATTTTTGTTATTTTTCTTTTTTTTCTTTCTATCTCACTAATTTTTAATTTTTCTTTTTATACTATTTGATCAGGAATCGAAAAAAATCTGGGATGATCAAAAGGAGAACTGCTGAAAAAGGAATGCTGTGGAGGTTTGCTGAAAAAGGAATGCTGTGGAGGTTTGCTAAAAAAAAAAAAATTAAATTGCTGGGGAAATCCCCTTTGGTAACCTCTAAACCTTTCTTGTTTAAATTGATTATTAGCTTAACATTTTGTGGTGATTGTTTAATTTTAATTTCAGCAAAATTGTGAATGCATGCCTGATACACATACACAAATTATTCCGCACATAGTAAGGGCAATCACCCCAACAAGATAAGAGCCGGATTTTATCACCGGACTCTTGCCCAACTTAGGTGAACTCAATCTCACATAGTGTCACTTTAATTAAAATCAATTAGACATTGGCTCCTAGGGACATTCGAGCTTAATAGGACAAAGATCACCGAAAGTTGCACCAATTTCGCTCTGTGGCTTAGTTGATGTCTAGGCAAGCTTTGTCCCTATAAGGGAGACAGTTCATCTGTTCGAGGCAAGTGGGTTTTAAGTGGGACCTTTGCGGACGCATCGTGACCCCTCCACTTACCTGGGAGCTTACCTGGTCAACTCGGTTCATTAGACCGGATTGGAGGCTTAGGTGCCCTCTTCAAACCAGTTAGGAGCTGTCTAGTGATTTTAGGATAAATACAAGGATTGATGTGTTTATCTTTTATTGCATGCTTGACTGATCAAGTACTAGTGTATGCAAGGGAGTCGTTCTAGAGTACGTGACCTATTACCTTTTGACCCTGAAATAGAACGGACCCTTAGAAATATTCGAGCTAAGATCAGAACAATAGAATCATCCCCACCTCCTGAGATGGCTGAAGAACAACCCAAACTCCTGAGGGAGTACTGTACTCCCACCATTTACACTTTCCCATCTTGCATTCGATTACCTGAAGTAGCAGCTGTACAATATGAAATAAAATCTAGTGTGATCCAAATGCTCCCATCTTTTTATGGGCTCACCAATGAAGACCCATATAAACACCTAGATGAATTCCTTGAGATTTGCACCATTGTCAAGATTCAGAACTTTACTGATGATGCTCTAAAACTTAGATTATTCCCCTTCTCCCTTAAAGATAGAGCCAAACAATGGCTGAATTCTTTAGAAGCCAACTCGATTCGTTCTTGGGATCAAATGCAACAAGAATTCTTAAAAAAATACTTTTCCATTGGAAGAACGAACCAGTTTAGACGTGCCATCACAAGCTTCTCCCAAACTGAGGGAGAAGAATTTCATGAAATTTGGGAGAGATTTCGGGACCTAATCCGTAAATGCCCACATCATCAAATACCTAAATGGCAGCTAGTGCAATGTTTCTATGACGGATTGACTGAACAAAACCGTCAGATGATTGATGCCGCATGCGGGGGGACATTCATGCTTCAAAATGAGCATGAAGCATGGCAATTATTTGAAAATCTTAATGAAAACTCCCTCCACCATGCTTCTTGTTCTCGTCAAGCACCCATGAGTTCTCAAAGAAAAGGGACCATTTGTGAAATAAGTCATTCTATGGACCTGTCTAGCAAGGTAGATGCATTGTCCCATAAGATTGATCAACTGATGATAGGTGGATATTACATGAACTCTTTCCAAGCACAAGTGTGTACTATCTGTTCTAGCCCATCCCACCCTATTCATGAGTGCCCTTCAGCGCCCCAATTTCCCGAACTCATGCAAGAACACATCAATGTTGCTCAAACACAGCCTAGACCGGGTAATGACCCATTTTCCAATACATATAACCCGGGATGGCGAAATCATCCAAACTTTTCTTGGAAGCAGCAAGCTTCGAACATAGCCCAACCCTATTCCCAAAATTTTCAAAATTCTCAGAATTTTCAAACCCAACAAAATATTCATCCCTACCGTCCCTCGACTCAATTTCAACACACTCCTCCTCCACCCCAAAGAAACACAGCCTTTGAGGAGAAAGTGTTGAACGCCCTTCAAGGTTTGGAAACCATTAACAATTGGTGCACTCTCACACGCAATCCATCGTCAAGCTAGAATCCCAAATGGGGCAACTAGCTAATGCACTGAACAAGCGAGAGGAAGGAAAGCTTCCAAGCCAACCACTAAGTAATCCTAGGGGACAATACATGGCTCAAGAAAATCAATTAAATGCAATTCATCATGAACAAGCCAATGCTTTGACTACCCTAAAGAGAGGACGTGTAGTAGACAATAAGATTGGGGAGGACAACAATAAGGAAGGTGAAGAAGAGGATAAAAATGTGTCAAATGAAAATCTAAAACCTTCTTCTTCTTCTTCAGCTAGTCCACCTTCTGCCAAAACTCATATCCCAAAGGCCCCATTTCCTGAAGCTCTTAATTCACCCTCTCCCTTTGGCAAAAAAGGAACTTCACTAGAGGAAATGATGGAGGTTTTCAAACAAGTGAAAATCAACCTTCCGCTTCTTGATGCTATTAGACAAGTTCCCTCCTATGCCAAATTTCTCAAAGACCTTTGTACACAAAAGCGAAAATCTAGGACACATGTGCCTAAAAAGGTCTTCCTAACTGAGCAAGTGAGTTCTATTCTCCAACACAACACCCCTCCGAAATTCAAAGATCCTGGTGCTCCCACCATCTCCTGTGTCTTAGGAAATAATTTCATTGATCGAGCACTCCTAGATCTAGGGGCAAGTGTCAACCTTTTACCTTATTCAGTTTATGAGAAACTTGGGTTAGGTGAGTTAAAACCAACCTCGGTATCCCTTCAATTGGCTGATCGATCTGTAAAAACACCACGTGGGATAATTGAAGATGTTCTTGTCAAGGTAGACAAATTCTATTTTCCAGTAGATTTCATCGTCCTTGATATGGAACATGAACCTAATCCTAAGAAACAAATCCCCGTGATCCTTGGGCGCCCCTTTTTAGCAACAGCTAATGCATGCATCAATTGTAGAACAGGAGTAATGAACATATCATTTGGGAACATGAAGGTAAAATTAAATGTGTTCAATGCGGACGACCAACCCACGGAGAAAGTTGAGTGTTTTATGATAGACAAAATAGATGAACTCATAGAAGGAGATGCAAAAACTACCTCACTGTGTCTGGCTGAAGACAATAAACTTAGCGCTTGTTGGGAGGCAACCCAATTCTTTTAGTTTTCTTTAACATTGAGGACAATGTTAGGTTTAGGTTTGGGGATATTTTTTAAGTATTTTTAATCATTTTTTGTTTTGTTTGCATCTCTTGCATTCGTTTTCACTTCATAATGTCAGGTTTATCAAAAAAATAAAAAAAAAAAAAAAAAAAATCTTTTAGAAAAATGTGTTCATTTTCATTTTTTATAAAATAATAATAATAAAAAAAATTAAAAAAAGATTTTGTTTTTAAAAACCTCATTTCTGTACATTAATGCGAGAATGCTAAACACACAAGGTATATAAAATCTAAAAAGCCCAATGACTAGTCGGAAGTAATACAAATTTAAGTTCTTTTCATTAAGTCTCTCTTAGGGAGTTGTAAGCTAATTAATACTTCAGAATTTCACTACACACTGGCCGACACTTCTAAGGTCTAGGCTCGACATTATGTTGATAGTATAGTAGCAACCTTGGACCCTGATGAATCATACTTATCTAATCCAAAAAAAAAAATCATCAATAATAATGGATTTAGTCAGGAACATCGAAAAGGGCTACCTATTGTCCAAGGTCAAGTGGGCTTGTGATGAGAACTCCGAGCATAAGTCTGTAGGGGAGTCTTGATGCCTGACACCTTGTGCCAACTGGTGTGAGAGTTGTCGACTGATTGCTCGTTACACGAAGAAATCACCACAAGAGTAAAAGTGCACAATTTATATGTCTTTATAATAAAAAAAAAACTCTGTATTGATCTTGAAAAAGACAATAGTGTGAAAGCCGTCATTGTAAAAATTCGAGTAAACTGGAATATTACAGATAAAGCCCGTGAGGTACTAAAATAAACATCCACAACTCTCGAAATCCTGCAGATAAGATGATTTTGAATCAGTGAGCAGGTTCTTTCGACCAATCCTTGGAAACTACTGGTATTAGCAACATTTTGGAGATCCAAACCCTTAGCTTGTGAACGGTCCAGATTTCACCGAGCACTCTAGTATAAATGAGTCTTCCAACTTCCCTAACGGAAACTTGATGACTTCAACTTGAATTGCATCTTGACCTAGGATTTGGGCTGACTTCGTAAATAAAACCATGTGTGCTTTGAAATTCTTATCATTTATGTATCTTAAATTAGATTTTAAAAAAAAAAAATTCATAACAATAATGATTTATTTTAATATTGAAGTTTGTGGGTATCTTCACTGGAAACCCTCACGAGACTATAACTCGTCCACTAGGGTAACCTAGGGGTTTAAAGCCTTGTTGCATATGGTAAATGCAATCGCGATGCCTGCGAAAGTGAGTTAGAGCTTTTCTTTTTTTTTATTTTGCTTGAGGACTAGCAAAATATAGGTTTGGGGGTGTGATAAGTGCTTAATAATTCATAATTTAGTTATCTTTCCATAGCACTTATCAATGTTCTTAAACTAATAAATACATATTTTACCAGAAAATTGAATAATCATTGAAATAAATTTGAAATATGTTTTTGGTTACGATCTTTCATGAAAACTACAGAAAAAAAAAACATATAAGGAGGAGATTGTGTTGATTCGGTTTGGAAACCTGATGAAGTTAAGGTTAGAATTAAATAGGTTTTGGTCCTAGCTCGATCAAAAGTTATAATTAAATTTGCTAAGGAAAATGTTTGATTAACCCTTTTTATTAAGTCATGGTCTTGTTTCTAGTCTTAACTGGTCGAGTTCGATCTGAAGCAGTTTAGCAATAATTAAATTTGGAAGACATTGGGCTCGAAAACAAGTTCAAGCAACTCAACGATCATGACCCACCGCAAATCCAAAGCCAATTTCCAACCAATTCATTACCTGCCTCCATATAAAATTTATAATAATAATAATAACTAAATATTCACGATTCACTGTTCATATGAACAGTGTCCAGTTAAAACACTGTTCATATGAACAGTGTTCGTGAAAACACTGTTCATGTGAACAGTTTTAGAGAAAAAAATAAATAATACATAATAAATAAATAAATAAATAAATAATAAAAAATAAAAAAATTGGGAATCCACTGTTTATCTTCTTCCTCTCGCAGTCGGCCACCTCTCTCCGCCATCACCGACCAGATCCCGCGGCGCCTCTTCCTCCTCTCCCGCGATGCAATCCTCCCCCGCGCGATCAAAGGAGCTCGTCCCAGCCGAACGCCCCAACGTCGTCGTCGTCCCCGGGTCCTCCGCCATCAACCACATGCGGCGTCTTCTCCTCCAAGATCAGCGACCCAGCCGCGTCGAAATCCCAGCATCGTCGCCCCGTCTTCCGCCCGTGGCGCATCCGGAGCGACCAGATCCTCCGCCACTTCATCAGTCGGCACCTCTCTCCGCCATCACCGACCAGATCCCGTGGCCCCTCTTCCTCCTCTCCCGCGATCTGCATCCCGGCACCACGCCCCGAAATCAGCCGCCGTGATCCCTTCTTCCCTCTCTCCGCGTGCGCCGGACGGCTATAAAAGGAGGGGGCTGAGGCGTTCGGTGAAGGAGGGAGGGGGGAGAGCTCGGTTCTAGAACAGAGCTTGCTCTGTTTCGGTGAAGAGAGAAATAAAAAAAAGAAGGAAAAGAGAATAAAAAACCAAGAGAGGGTTTGAGGCGGATGGCAAAGGAGTTCTTCAGCATACCAATGGAGATGACGAGCACCATGAGCAGCTAAGCCTCGGTTTAGGGGTTTGATGAAGCCATAGAGGAGTATTCGTTTCATTTTTATTGATTTGAGTTTGTATTGTAAGATGGTTGCATGATGAAGAATTTAGCAATTGATCTTATGATTTATCCAATTTATGTGAATCATTTATCTTGCATAAAATATTTTACATAGATTGATCTATTTCATCGAATCCAACACCTGTGGTTTGGAGGAGATATTCATGTGACATCGATTTCATGTTTAATGATTTAATGATCAGATGCATCATGCTAGGCTAGACAGATCATGCTTATCGTTAGAGTAGATGGTTTATGCTAGACTTAGATGATTCATGCTGCGAATTAATCATAATTTTTAATGATTGCTTTGGCTTGTAGTCGGAAGCAATCAAGTCTTACATACAACTCAATCAATGAAAGCGTCACGGATATAAATCTATCGGTGGAATCTAGCCCTAAAACACCTCTCTCCATAGATAATTCATACTACTACACCCATATTAATTCTTAGTTTTTATCATTTACTCTAGCTTATCCCCTTTGAAGTAATTATTTAATTAGAAAAAATAACTTGTCTCCAAACCCTGTGGACCGACACCCGTAATCACTATCCTACATATGCGACCGGCCGCATGAGCTCTAGAGCAGTGCCCTAAAGATCATGCAAGGCCTAAGATGAGCAAAAATCCAACAAATCCATAATTAATTTAGTTAATTCAAATAGACAAATCCGACTTGTCCAGATAATCAATTTAGTTCATTTACAAAAGCTTTTAAATGTTCATCAACATCAAATAAGGATAAACAAACTACTAGCCAATGATTCTGATATTTGCACTCTGCGCCCATCCCATCCAAATCTATGCATCCTGCAACTCTGGTAAAGAAAAAGAAGAAGATGGAATGAGCTTTACAGCCCAGTAAGAATTCCTACACATCCATACCAATACAATAATAATATGAATTGAAAACCACGATAAATCGATGCACATTTCATCAAATCATAAACAGTTTCCAAAAGACTCAAATAAGCAATATAATTACGTACATCAACATCAATAAAAGTCCATAATTATACATCAAACATCAATGAAAGTCTAGCCACATAAGAATGATATAGTATATAATAGCTTATAAATCATTATGACTGTTTTTAATGCTTTTTCTTTCCATTCTATGTTAACTTGATCCGGATCAATTATCTTTCTGATTTTGGGCTACATCCCGGTCACGTTTCTGGCCCGTGACGGGGCAATCGATAGTATCACATTTTCGGCCTGTGACGGGGCAATCGATGGTATCACATTTCCAGCCTCTGATGGGGCAATCGATAATATCACATTTCCAGCCTGTGATGGGGCAATCAATACTAATGAGATAAGCCCAAAGTCCCTACTCATTTAACCAATTCACATACACACATTAATTCCTTTTTCCATCTTATATCCGACCTAGACTAACCATAGTCACGTTTCCGACCCGTGACAGGGCAACCAATATAACATGGTTAGTTCATACCACCACATTCATAAATTCAATTATGCAGGTATAAGTTATACACATACATGCATCCATCATACTACCAATCACAAACCAATACGATCAAAATATAATTAAATATAAAACTATTTTGCTTTGTCTGGATCATAGCATATCAAACATATATAATGCAAAAATATTTTTATCATGTAGGATTGGCGTACAAGGATTCTTACACTTGTTGAAAACTCAGACAACTAATCATCCGTCCTCACGGCAATCTATGAACCGGAATGCACAGGACTCCGCTCAGCGTCCTCTCGTCCAATAGATTGTTCCCCTACAGAACCAAGTCAATATAAAAATTTACCCAAGATATATACAACCCAAAACCCTCAAAATAATGATCTCTCCGGATCAAACTAGAGAGAGAAAACTCCAATCTAGAGAGAGAAAATCTAGAGAGAAAACCCATAGAGTGAGAAGGTCTATAGAGAGAGTCCCAAGAGATTGAAACATAGAGGAAGAAACTAGGAGAGAGAAAGAGAGAGGAGAGAGGAAGAAGAGAGAGAAACCCTCTCTCTCCTCTCTTCACGTTCGGCCGCTTCCTTCCCCTCCCCCCTCAGAGGTCCAAGGGGCGGCGGCTATGGCGGCCCAGCCCCCACTTGACAGCAGCCACAGCCCTAGCCAAACCGGCGGCCGGCGATGGCGAAACAAGAGCGATGAGGACTGTAATAGGGATGCCCTATTTCAGAAATTCTCTGGTGATGCATCGACTCCAATCACGACGAATAAGGCTAGAAACAACAGAGAAGAAAGAGAAGGAAAATGAGGAGCCTTACCTCGATCCGGTGTGGCGCTCCGGTGGCTCTCCGGCGACGAATCAAGGAAGAAGGACTCGGAAGAGGAGCTTCGGATTCGACGGCGATTTCCGACGATTTGGGTGGAGAAAATCAGAGGAGAGGGGAATTATATAGGCAAAAATCTCTGAGTTCGATTCGAACTCGGAGAGCTCTTGAGATGCCCTCTTCTCCGCTGGATTCGGGGAGGAAGAAGACCCAGCCGGTTTTTTTTTTTTCTTCCTCGATCGCCCCCGTGCCAGGCACGGGTCAAGTTTTTGGGCCTGGCCACTTCGGGCCGGCCCACGAGACATTTTTTTTTTTAGGGGTATTACAAATTCATTGGTACCATGGACTTTTGATTGGAAGCAAGGAATGCAGCAAGACGGTTTCGCTCGTTTCGAGCCGTATCGGTGGCTTATCGGTATGGTTTTAGTTTTGGAAATGCTTGATTGCCGGGGCCGAAGAAGAAGAAGAAGAGAGAGAGCGAGTGGGAGAGGGAGGAAGGGAGAAGGAGCGGCCACAAACGCCTGCGGGGTGCTGGTGGAGGTTATGGTGGGGCGGCGTAGGTCGTGGCCGCATCTTTAATTTCTTACCATAGCCACTGCCATACCCTCGCGGCCTCTGCAGGCGTCCGCAACCGCTCCTTCTTCTCTTCCTCGTTCGCTCTCTTTTTCTTTTCTCCTTCTCCTGCTTAGGTTGTTCCCTTTCAGTACGGCTCAGTATGGTTCGTACCAACATGTGCCATCAGACAACCGGTACAGTGCCCGGTACCGGCATAGTATATCTTGGTTGAAAGGCAATCAGAGATTAATAACCTGCCGAATCTAGAGAATATTTGCGATATTACTGTAGTTGTGATTTAATTAGTAGCTCACCGTTCCACGACGGTGTACGATTTTTGGCTCTAGTTCTGATTGATACCCTTTTAGGCTTGCAGATGTTCATTATAATTTGCAACCATCAAGGCTGATGTGGTCAGGAGGATTTAGTCTTCATGGGAGATGGTTACGATGTTTTTGTAGTGTCAATTGTCTGCAACAGCTTCAGCACACACTGTTCTGGCTGGCTTTGTCTGTATGGCGAGATCAGCGCTGCAATTCCGGTGGGTTGGATTGGATTGATGGTTGACCAGACATAACCCAACTTGACCTGTAAATTTCTCACTCTTAACCTAACTAAGTCTCAAGTTTGAATTTATCCACCCAATATGTTTGAATGGGACATGTTTCTGAGATCAAGTTAGATTGAATGATTTTAAGGTGGCGTTTAGTGACCTAAATGGAATTACTGTAGTGATCTTAAATCATTAGTGATCCTTATTCTAAAATAATCTGGTCCCGACGATCTAAAATCACCATATTTGGTGTACCATATTCTAAAAATTAAAAATTTTTAAGTATCTATCAGTAACCTATTTAGTATTCTAGGAGAATCCAAAATCACTGATCATATGATACTAAAATTATCCATGATAGGTTTCATAAAATTATACCTTAATCCTAAAAATTATTATTCGTATAAAAACATATTAATTGTTATTATAGAAGTAATTTTGTATTTATATTTATAATATATTATTTTTTATATTAATATTTATTTTGATTAGGAAAATAAGGCAAATAAAAGAAATATATTAAATAATTTCATTATATAAATATAAAGTATAATAATATATTTCTACTATAATTTAAAATTATCATTCAATAATAATCTGAGAGTAATATGATTAACAATATATTATAATATAATACATATTATAAATATTAGCATGCATTCCGATCGGTGTCGCAACTAATTTAGTAAGCTACACGTCCTGTGCATGGAAAACTGTCCTCGGTGCCCCAACCTTACTCATGGCAACCTTCCAGCAGCCCAGTGACCTATAACGCTAATCACTGCTCCCTTTGGGGCTAGAAAATAAGCCCTGCAACCCAAAGCGGCGAAGAACAAATAATATCATATATAATGTTGATATAGTATATTAAACAGTGTATTGATATACTAATTTTTTTTACAAGATTGAGGAATAGTATTTGAAAGAGCAAATCTGGTTCTCCTTGGAAGAGCAAATCTGGTTCTCAAGCTGCTGGGTTTGCACAGTTGTAGGATTAGCTTTAGAAGGAACCCTTTGCTTGGCATTTGTACATGTGCATGACGAATAGAGATTTCGACCGTTGAGAAAGCTCATTAGCTTAAAGTGGTCCTATTAAACCTCCTTCCCGCCTTCAATTAGGTCTAACGATGAACTGTCATTGGTGAATTGGTTCGTCGTGACTCCATTCTAGATAAGAACAAGGGTGGTAAAATCTTAATCCAATGCTCCTATCAACACGAATCCACCTAGGATAAATTGGTTTAGGTGATTTGGGTGCGGTCTTTTTATATTCTGAGGCAACCCTTAGTCATCCTGGTTGTGAAGGCAGGGTCAGCCCAAATAAGCCTAAGATCTTGTTCTAAGCTCACTTTCCCACCTTTGCCCGTTCCCTCCCATGCTATGGATATGAAAAGAGAGAGAGAAAAAAAATGAGCTAAAAGTCTAGCATGCAAGCAATAAATGGATCAAGCAAGTATGACAAAATGAGCTTTAAATAATTTATGGATGCAGATACAAGAAAGGAGGGAGAAGATTTCTAGAGGGTTAGCCACAAAATGCTAGAGATCATGGTGAAGGCAGATTCTAAGTCCGACTTTCCATTTTCTATAAGAGGAGGAGACAGAGAAAGGAGTAGGAGAATAATTGCAAAACCTAAAGATCACATTCTTTTTCTCTTGTACCCGACTTGCTTGCTAACTTAGATGCATTCACTTGAACCGAGTAGATTGTAGTCACAGATGAGTTGACTTGGGGATTCTAATTCATTGGATGCTAATTAATACACAAAAATGTCAAGTCCATATACTAATTCCGCAACTCAATATTCCACCACCTCTCTTGGATGGCATCAATTATAACTGAATTTCAGTAAGTCACACTAATTGCTTCATGTGATGTGGCAGGAGGAATGTGTGGTGCGAGGACTCCCCCCAGCATTACTCAGTATCAAAGCCACCATTTTTCTGACTCTAGAAAGCTAGAATGAACACATCGACTTAAACGTGATTCAAGCTTGGCTCAAGTTAGGTTTAAGCTTGGTTCAAGTCGGATTTAAGCTTCATTCAAGCTTGAATCAATGTTTGAAGTCTATTTCTCACTTGACTTCTGATGACCCAAAAATTGATTTAAAGATTGATTTTGATGATCACAAAATCTTGAAGTATAAATATTAATGTTTGTGTTGCAAGAAGAAAGATAATTTGTTTTTCAAGGAACATAGCAAGTTAGAAAAATACAAGACCTCAAAAGCTCTCAAGAAAAGTTGGAAGAAAGCTACACTTTATTGGCCCAAGTTTCAAGTTCAAAGGATTCAAGTTGGAGGAGCAAATTCAAAGAAAGATTCAAAAGAATAGTCCTCGAGTCGACTCCTGAAAGTTCAGAGTCGACTCTGGCACTCTGGAGTTTCAAGGAACAGTGCTCGAGTCGACTCCGAAACTTTACGAGTCGACTCCGACTGAGAACAGACAAAAAAACAGAGAGTTGATTTTCAGTGCTACAGTGCTCGAGTCGACTTCGAGACTGCAGGTCGACTCCAGGACTGCAAACAGACAAAAAACAGAGAGTTGATTTTCAATGCTACAGTGCTCGAGTCGACTCCGAGACTGCAGGTCGACTCCAGGACTGCAAACAGATAAAAAACAGAGAGTTGATTTTCAGTGCTACAGTGCTCGAGTCGACTCCTACTTTAGCCGAGTCGACTCCAGCACGCTGGGAGGCGTAACGGCTAGTTTTTTTCTTGACTCCAACGGCTCTATTTTTGTCTCTAACGGCTAGATTTTTATTCCTAAGCCATCCAAAGCTATAAAATCAAGAGGAGAGCTAGGGAAGAAGTTATGGAAGTGGGAGAGAACACTTAGGAAAGAGATCTCAAAGAAAAATCTCCCAAAAGCACAAAAGGGCCATTCAAAGCAAAATAGAGAGAAGAAGAGCATCCGAGTGAATCCCAAAGCTTTCTCTCCAACTGTGTGCTGCCTCAGTGATCCTCTACCTCGTGCGAAATCAGAAGAGGGTCAAGTAAAGAAGAAGCCGAGTTTCCTCATCTACACAACTTGTTTGAGGGCTTCTCTTTACCTATTTGTTTATATTGTTATATTTGCTTGTTTAAGAAGCTTTGATTTGTTTTAAATTCATGTTCTAATATCTTGTAACTTGATTCAATCAAGGAATTGAATCAAGGGGTTAAGGTTTGTTGGTGAGCCAAAGGAAAAACCAACATTGTAAGGTTGTGGTTGGTGAGCCTTTGGGAAAACCAACTGGGTTGATTGTGAACCCGGAAAACAATCGTTGTAAGGTTGTAGTTGGTGAGCCTTTGGAAAAACCAACTGGGTTTGATTGTGAACCCGGGAAAACAATCGGTTGGTTCTAGTCGGTGAGCCTGTGAAAACCGACCGAGTTCGTTGTGATCTCGCAAAACAACAAGTTGGGTTGTGAGCTTGTAAAACAATCGGCTGTAATCTGAGGGATTATAGTGAAATTCCCAAGAGGTCTTGGAAAGTGGATGTAGGTGCTGGGGTGCACCGAACCACTATACATCTTTGTGTTTGTGATGCCTTATCTCGTATATTTCATGCCTTACATTCGTACTTGATTATGTAATATCTCTAGCTTTATTTTCTATAGAGTTATAAGTGATTGTTTAGAATTTGCTTAGCTTCCTCTCTATTCTTATCATACACATAGATTAAAATTGATCATACAATTATAAGTTAATTTTAGATCAATTGCACCCTAAAGCCATAGTATAATTGCTCTAGCTTAATTTTCCACTACTTTACTTGTAATTGCCTAGAGCTTAAGTAAATAACATCTTATCATTCCGCTGCATTCAATTCAAAGTAAAAATTAGGGAACATAATTTTTAGAAAACCCAATTCACCTCCTCTCTTAGGTTGTCACCTTGGGCAACAAGTGGTATCAGAGCAGGTGCTCTTCTATTAATTATAGTCTTAACCGACTAGAGCTAAAGATTATGACAACCCCACATAACATATTATTTGCCGAGGGACTTTCCATAAACAGACCTCCACTTTTTGATGAAACTTACTATATTCAATGAAAAGCTAGAATGAAATTTTTTGTTCAATCACAAAACTATAAAATATGGAATATCATTATAAATGGCCCTCACACACTCTCTCAAGCTGTCAATGAAAAAGACTTAGCACAATTGAATGCTAATGCTATAAACATTCTATATTGTGCTATCCATGAATCTATATTTCATAAGATTTCTGCATGCTTATCTGCTAAAAAAATCTAGGATACTTTAAGAAATATTTATGATAAATCTCAGATTAGCTCACATGTGCTTCAATTGCATACTAACAATGAGACTGCAGAATCTTCCACATTAGCCGAGTCGACTCCCAGTTTGTCCGAGTCGACTTCTAGAGAAAAACAGTCTGAAAGGCAGAGACTCAGTCTTGGAGATCCTGTGAACGAGTCGACTCCAAGTATTTCAGAGTCGACTCCCAAGTTAGCCGAGTCGACTCCAACAAGGCCTGAGTCGACTCCGAGGCAGAACAGTTCAAAAGACAGAGAATCATCTTTTAGGCCTCTGAGAACGAGACATCTCCCAAAGATCTCGAGTCGACTCTCAAGTCAGTCGAGTCGACTCCAAGTAAACCCGAGTCGACTCGAGGAAGAAAGAACAACAAAAAAATTCAAAAGCTTCCTAAAGACAAAGAAGAAGAGGAAGCAAGATGAAAGAAAGAAAGAAATTAAAAAGAATTAAAGCCTTGACCAAGAAAGAGTCAAACAAGAAAATGAAAGCTAGGAGCAACAATGATGATATTAGCTCCAAAGAACTACAAGAGGTAACTAACTTGTGCTTTATGGCATAAGAAGATAAGGTAAAATCTGAATCTACTTTTATATCAAATAATTTTCAAGAAGAATTTCCTTATGATGAATTATTAAATGCTTTTCATGATTTGTATGGTGAATGTAGAAAATTAGCTATGAAGAATAAAAATCTTAAGAAACTAAATCTGAAAATTTCAAAAGAAAGAAATTCTAGTGATGAAATACAAGATAAACTAAATTCTGAAAATGAAAGCTTAAGGTTAAATTTAGAACAATTGATTCAAAAAAATCAGAGTTTAATTAAAGAAAATCAAAACTTAAGTAAAGAAATTAACCAATTAAAATCTTTTATTAACAAATTTACTGTAAGTTTAGAAAGATTAAAAATGATGTTTGAAAGCCAATATGTTGCTTATCAATTCACCAAGCAAACCATTAAATAAGATAACTTATTTCAAACATGAAAAGAATGGGCATAACAACTTTACCTATCGTTCTAACATAATTAAATCAAGTGGTAAAGTTATTACAATTAAACAAATTTGGGTTCCAAAAGAAACTATATGTCCTAACTCTCAAGGACCCAAGTAAGCTTGGGTACCCAAAATGAAAATATGAGGATGTAGATGTAGGTGTGCCAAGATACCCATGGAACAAATAGAACTTTCATACAAATGGGTGTTCTAGACACACGTCAAAAATGAAACTTAAAATATATTTATAAAAAGTAATGAAAAAATAATAATAATGAAATCAGTAACCCTTGCATCTCATCATTATTTTTGCTTTAGTATTTGATTAAAATATGAATTGCAAGTATTGATCAATTTTGTGATATAGAAAATACTTTTGGAAATATAATCAAATCACTTCATTTTATAGTATGCTTTACTCACTATTGGATAAGTTGCTAAATGATTAATCAATTTATTAAGAATAACTCTATGAATTCTCTATATGCTTGATTGAGAGTTTTTATCCATGGCATTATTGTTTATCGATCATAGATATGAAAATGTGTACTTAGTATGCCTTTGAATATATGCACTATGAATACCAAGATTAAAGAAACCATCTTTGGCATATAAAATCAACTCATGCTAGTATGTACTTAATCTCAAAAGACCTTGCCATTGGCTTACTTAGATTATCTTCTGAAAGGTCAAAGTTTGCTATGCATGTTAACTAAGAAAACAAACAAAAATCAATTTCTAAATCTAAAGATGTTGTTTCCATTACTAAGTTTTCAAAAGCTTACATTAGTTTTGTTCTTGGTACTCAAATTGAAATATTTTCTACATTGGCACAAACTCACAAAAAGGGTTCAAATGAAAAAGGTTTGCAAACTATGAAAATAAAGAAGTATCATGGCATAGTTTTGAAAACCAATTTTGTATTAAGCTGTGCACCGAAAATAATATTGAATACAATTGTTTCTGCACCAAGAACACCATAAGTAAAATAGGATTAATAGAATCCTTGAAGAAATGAAAAAGGCAATGTTATATGATAGTCATCTACTTAAATGATTTTTTTTAAAAGCTATCATCATTGCTTGTCATATATATGGTTTCTATTAGATCTATTTTTTGATGAAAACTCCATTTGATCTTCTGAAAAATAAAAAATGATCTATTGCATATCTTTCATATTTTTCAGTAGTATATGTTATGCTTGATATGATCTTTTGAAAATAATGCCAAATTTGATAAAGATATTTCTATCATTGGATATCATTCATCAAGCAATGCATATAGAACATTCAATGAAAAGATTCTAGTTGTAGAAATATCAATTCATTTTATTCTTTATGAGACTAATGATTTATTATCAAGATACTAAAATTAAATTATATATGTATATGGTTAATCTTTTACATATAACAATCTGAAAACTTGTTAATAATTAGAACCAAATTGAGTTTTTCAGAAATGCACTTAGTGAAGAAAAATTGATGACTACTAAAAGACTAAATCAAGAAAAGATGAAATAGATCTTGATGAAACTCTTGCATGATTAGAAGTAAAGATCACCATTATCATTTGCTTGCTTTATGAGCTTTATATTTTGTCAAATGAATGTGTAGAATGCACTCCTATGTGGTTATTTCATTAAAAAAAGATCTATGTAAAATAACCACCTTATTTGAAAACACTCATTACAAATATGATAAAGCAATATGTGATTTGGAACAAGCATCAAAAGCATGATATATAAAAGCTTGAGTAACCTTTTGATAAAAAGTAATAATGATAAATCTATCATTAAAAAAAAAAGAATTTGTGATATCTTGCTTGCTCAAAGCATACATTGATGGCATCATCTTTGGTTCTACTAATGAAGATTTATATGGAGATTTTACTAAACTCATGCAAAGTGAGTTTGAAATATGTGTAATGAATGAATTAACATTTTTTCTCGAACTCCAAATTAAGATAAACCAGGAAGGGGATCTTCATTGACCAAAGTTAGTCCACAAGAAAACTCTTATAGAAGATTGACATGAAGAAGGTATGTCTATGACCCCATCTTGTAGAATTTGAAAAGGATGAGCAAAGTAGATCTATTGTTTTAAAGATGTATTGAAGCATGATAGAATAATTATTTTATCATACAGCTAGTAGACCAGATTGTATGCTTATTATGTGCCCTTGTGCAAGACTTCAATCTAACTCTAATGAATCATATTTTATTGATAACAAATGAATCATAATCTGAATTTTGATAGAAATAATTGTTTAAGGCAATTTGATCAAAACTTAGCTAGCATGCCTTATTGATAATTATCTTAAGCAAATAGAATCTAAGCTAAATTGATTTTGAAAATAAGAAATTGATTTGATCTTGATGAATCTTTCTATTGCCTCACATGCTTGTCCTTGAACCATCTTGGTTAATGAAACTATCTCTTAAGTTCAAGTGATATGTGCTTGCTTATATTTAGGCAATCTCTTGAGTAAAGTGACTCAACATTCAACTATTGTCATATCTTATATTGAGTCATCTAGTTAAAAATATGTTGGATGAATGGTTTGTATCTTGAAGAAACTAATGACTTTCCTTCACATAAGATACAATAAACATTCACATGCAAACAAAAAGGGGGACTTTCTTCAGCCAAAAGTTTACACATAAGAAATCTAGTAGGTATTTGACTTGAAGAATATAAAATGAATTGGTAATTCTAAATACCTCACTTGTAAATTAGTTAAGCAAAGTCAATGACTTAGATCTTATTGTGGCATGATTAAAGTCCTTGATTACTAACTTCTTGATATCATGTCTATATATATATTAATTGACTTATGCTTTTAGAAATTGTTTCATGGTTTGCCCAAACTAAAATATATCTTTGCCTATGTCATAACCATGAAATACACAAGTTTATGCTTAAAATTTTGATTTAAAATAACTTGTGAGCAGCTATGAATTCTTGAGCATAATGAAAATGTAGTTTGCATGATATACATCTATATGATACATAAGATTATTTCTTTATTCTGCTCTTTCATGTAAATTACTTGAGAATAACAAAAGAGAGAGATAAAGAAAAGAAAATGGACATTATTCAAGAGAAGTAAAATCTAAGTAAAGGCAAATACTCCAATCTTAAGGAAAAACAAAACAAGCATAATATATTCGGCATATTTGTGAGACTTGTGTGAGTATTCTTTTGGAAGGATAAAATCCATAATGAATTACACTTAAATAGAGAGAATTTGAAGTAAATATTTTAACCTTTCTATATTGCTCATCATAGGGATGGTGCCAATGGGGAGGCTAGTGGTAGTACTCGGCACTATTTGACCCAACTATTCGGTGTAGGGTATATTAGGGACGGCACAAGAGGAAGGCTAGTGGTAGTACCTCGTGCCCCTTCCAACTCCACCAGATAGGGAGCAAATAGAGTATAGAGCATAAGAAAGTAAAAACAAAAAACAATATCAAAATGTTCGTTAATTGGTTAAGAAAAGAAATTCAAAAAAAAAAGAGGAAATGAATGACAAAGTAAATGAAAGTATATAAGAAGAATCAAGTCAAGCTTTAATCACTTGGAAACACACCTTAAGGATGAAATTAGTGGAAGATTATATTTAAATAGGGGGAGTTCATTTGAAAAGAATTGATTTTGATCCTTGATATGCTTATTCTTAATATTTTAATGCATGACTTAACACATAATATATTTTGCATGTGGCATGATGTTTTGAATTATGGGTTCTCAATATTTTGTAATGCTCCATGCTTGGATAATTTGATTGAAAATTTAAAATACTACATAAACTTTTTTTTGGTATTATTAAAAAGAAATTTTAGATTTATCGTTCACAATCATCTTTGAAATCTAAAAGTTGAATAAATTTATAAAAAGAAGAAGAGAAGGATATCTCTATTTAGGAAAAATGAATTGATTTTGTTTTATCCTTCGACTTGCCTAACTTTGGTACATAATGTTCTAATTCGTACTAAAACTCAACATTAAATACAAATATTCTGAATATGCTCTTATATGTTTGAAATATGTGCTTTCAATTGTAATGATTTAAGATGAGCTACAATGTAGAAGATACATATCTCAAATTATGTTTTGAATGCCTCTATTGAAAATCTTTATAAAATTCAGAATCTGATTTTGGATAAAAGCTTAAACTCAATATGATTTCTAGATAAAAACTACAGTTTAAGAAAAATAGAATAATTCTGATGCATTGATTGCTTGCCCCGATACGCATCTGAAACATATCATTTCTTATCTTTAAAGTGTACTAATATTGGTCTAAATGATGTGTCTTTCGATGATCTTGATTGCAAATAAATATTTTTAAATATATGATTTTATTTTGATATTGAAAAGATTTATTGTGCTTCATATATACATTGCTGAAAAACTATGATTAAGAAATTGAGTTCTATAAATATACATACTTCAATGATCATCTATATATTTTTTCTCTCCTACATTCTTAAAGACTTCCATCAAAATATATTTTTTTTTTAAAAAAAAAAGAGTGAATGATCTTAAGTCTAGAAACATTTCAGCTCACTCAAATGATTCTTAAAAGAAAGAAAATGTAAATATTTTTTAAAGAAATTGAGCTTCAAATGAATCATTTTCTGATTAATATTTCTATACATTTTCTCAAATATTTAGAGGAAGCATAACTTGTTCTTGAAGGATTAAAAAGAGTGATTGCTATAAATTTTGAATAAATCTAGATCACTCTATATTCTTGATATCATAGAATTTCTGTTTTTATTTACGCTTATCATTAAAATCTGAAATTCAACAAAAAGAAAAGAATGATTAAAGAAGAATTCATCTTTTGAGGGGGAGCTTAGACATATCAGGATTTTACATCTTATTCAAAAGCCACCATCATATGATGCATATCTTTTATATTTTATGGATTGATTTTGATGAACCTCCTTATATTGCATAACTTACTTTAGTTATATAATAAGCTTATACCTTGAGATGAGTTCTATAAAGGTTGTCTTATCTCAAACCTTGAGTTTTATGAAAATATGCTGAAACTTATAGAACATATACTTTTCAGATTGACAACTTGAATGTTTTATTGAATATTATCTTCAAATTCTAAACTCTTAAGTGGAATGATCAATTAAGGGGGAGAAAGAAATTTTCAGAATGAGAGATCATATGGAACTTAATCGCATAAATCCATAACTAAAGAAGAGAGAAAGAATACCAAAATGAGAAGTGATCCTAATATCCTCCAATAGGTATCATCTGAAATTTAAATATAAAAATCTTTATGATACACCTTGAGGCTTGTTATTTGGTTAATATATCGTATGCATAAATCATGAACCAAATTGCAATTTAAACAGTTGATCTTAAGAGCCTCTAGCTTATTGAAAAAGGGGGAGAATAATGTGTTGAATTTTCTTGAGTATCTCTCAGAAAATCTATTTTGGAATTCACTAATGAGTCCTAATTGGCTTGCTCTTTAGAACTTCAATTTTGTGCCAATTCATATTTTTATGTATCAAATTGTGCTTATTTTTTAAGGAATAAAAGAAAGTCTTTAAAAGAACTCTAAAAGAACTTTCAAAGCTTTGCATTTTATGTATGCTCTAAGATATATCATAAATTTTATGAATTCATATTTTGGTATGTATGCCACAATATTTTTTTTTCATGAAAGAACCTTGAAGCCATTAAAAATTAATGATCCAACATGATGTTATATATATATATTTTTTAAAAAAAATTTTGTTCTTATACTCTAAAAATTAGTTCAATTGCTCTCATGTTGCGAAAATACTTAATATATTGGGCAAAAGATCTTAAATGAACAAGCTTTCATACTTATTATTAAAGAATGGTTAGATTTTCATTCGTGCTTTCTTTGAATATCATTCTTGGTACTTCTTGAATTAACTTGAGAAAGATTTCACCTACACTTGATTTGAAAACTATCTTTGGAACCACATTCAATGTGTTCTTATTATAATTGGCTCTAATCTATGCTCATTAATCTTTTTCTAACATTATTGCCTTGAGTTATATGATTCATATTCTTGCAATAATTTGACATGCAAATCAGAGTACAATAAGGAACAGAAATGTTTGAGTACCATTATCTTTGTGCTTAATATTTCATTATCTTGCAACCTTTTTGATGTTGTCAAAAAGGGGGAGAAATATCTGAGTATATGTTCATGATGCTTTATGTGTTGATTATGTTAAGATTAAATCTAAAGCATTATCATGAAGTATATTTTAAAGATATATATTTTTCTACTTCATGCAACTTAGCTATGCATTACTTCCAGAACACAATATATTTTATATTGCATATACTCCAAGTTTTGTCATCATCAAAAAGGGGGAGACTGATGACCCAAAGATTGATTTAAAGATTGATTTTGATGATCACAAAATCTTGAAGTATAAATACTAATGTTTGTGTTGCAAGAAGAAAGATAATTTGTTTTGCAAGGAACATAGCAAGTTGGAAAAATACAAGAAGGCCTCAAAAGCTCTCAAGAAAAGTTGGAAGAAAGCTACACTTTATTAGCCCAAGTTTCAAGTTCAAAGGATTCAAGTTGGAGGAGCAAATTCAAAGAAAGATTCAAAAGAATAGTCCTCGAGTCGACTCCTGGAAGTTCAGAGTCGACTCTGGCACTTTGGAGTTTCAAAGAACAGTGCTCGAGTCGACTCCGAAACTTTACGAGTCGACTCCGACTGAGAACAGACAAAAAAACAGAGAGTTGATTTTCAGTGCTACAGTGCTCGAGTCGACTCCGAGACTGCAGGTTGACTCCAGGACTGCAAACAGACAAAAAACAGAGAGTTGATTTTCAGTGCTACAGTGCTCGAGTCGACTCCGAGATCGACTCCGAGACTGCAGGTCGACTCCAGGACTGCAAATAGATAAAAAACAGAGAGTTGATTTTCAGTGCTACAGTGCTCGAGTCGACTTCTACTTTAGCCGAGTCGACTCCAGCACGCTGGGAGGCGTAACGGCTAGCTTTTTTCTTGACTCCAACGGCTCTATTTTTGTCTCTAACGGCTAGATTTTTATTCCTAAGCCATCCAAAGCTATAAAATCAAGAGGAGAGCTAGGGAAGAAGTTATGAAAGTGGGAGAGAACACTTAGGAAAGAGATCTCAAAGAAAAATCTTCCAAAAGCACAAAAGGGCCATTCAAAGCAAAATAGAGAGAAGAAGAGCATCCGAGTGAATCCCAAAGCTTCCTCTCCAACTGTGTGCTGCCTCAGTGATCCTCTACCTCGTGCGAAATCAGAAGAGGGTCAAGTAAAGAAGAAGCCGAGTTTCCTCATCTACACAACTTGTTTGAGGGCTTCTCTTTACCTATTTGTTTATATTGTTATATTTGCTTGTTTAAGAAGCTTTGATTTGTTTTAAATTCATGTTCTAATATCATGTAACTTGATTCAATCAAGGAATTGAATCAAGGGGTTAAGATTTGTTGGTGAGCCAAAGGAAAAACCAACATTGTAAGGTTATGGTTGGTGAGCCTTTGGGAAAACCAACTGGGTTGATTGTGAACCCGGAAAACAATCGTTGTAAGGTTGTAGTTGGTGAGCCTTTGGGAAAACCAACTGGGTTTGATTGTGAACCCGGAAAAACAATCGGTTGGTTCTAGTCGGTGAGCCTGTGAAAACCGACCGAGTTCGTTGTGATCTCGCAAAACAACAAGTTGGGTTGTGAGCTTGTAAAACAACCGGCTGTAATCTGAGGGATTATAGTGAAATTCTCAAGAGGTCTTGGGGAGTGGATGTAGGTGCTGGGGTGCACCGAACCACTATACATCTTTGTGTTTGTGATGCCTTATCTCGTGTATTTCATGCCTTACATTCATACTTGATTATGTAATATCTCTAGCTTTGTTTTCTATAGAGTTATAAGTGATTGTTTAGAATTTGCTTAGCTTCCTCTCCATTCTTATCATACACATAGATTAAAATTGATCATACAATTATAAGTTAATTTTAGATCAATTGCACCCTAAAGCCATAGTATAATTGCTCTAGCTTAATTTTCCACTACTTTACTTGTAATTGCCTAGAGCTTAAGTAAATAACATCTTATCATTCCGCTGCATTCAATTCAAAGTAAAAATTAGGGAACATAATTTTTAGAAAACCCAATTCATCCCCCCTCCCCCCCTCTTGGGTTGTCACCTTGGGCAACAACTTCTCCTTTTCAACAATTGTCAACCAAACCAAAGGGAACAGATAAGCTATTTGATTAGATTCAATAATTAATTTATACTTATATATATGTCCATATTTAAGCCTTATCGAACCAAGCTTGACCGAGCCAGATGTCCGTTCAACTTGTCTTGAGCTAATTTTGATCCTACAACTAGATTTTCAAGCTTGCCTTAATCACATCGTAATTAGGCCTGAATATCTCAAGTAAAGCTTGAGCTACACAAATCAATTGACAACTCTACATGCAGAGTTTTGCAGTTCCTGACCCAAAACCTACCAACCTATTTTTTTATAAAAAAAAAGGCATTTGCATTCCACCCCTAGCATGAGACCAAATAAATTAACTATAAAAAGCAACAAAAGCTTGTTTTTTCTTTTTTATTTTTGCACCATTCAGCTCTGATTCAGTTTTTGACCGGACAGTAAACATTGATCAAAAAGACATAACAATCAAAAGAAAATATAAAGATATCTAAGAAAATCACAAGTAAAATCATCTAACGTTTCCTTGGGTAGGAGGCAAGATGATGCACGACCACTACAGAAAAGAGAGGGAAGAGGAAGGAAGAAGAGAAGAGGAAGAGAAAGAAGGAGAACTAGGCTTCTCATCTGGCTCTGGCCGTGGCTTCACACTAGGATTTTAGAGAAAATGAAGCTATTTTTATTCAACCATTCAATAACCCTAAACAAGTGCATAGACTCATATATATAGAGTCAAAAAATAACAAAAAGACCCCTACAAAGAAAACAATTCCATAAAGGCCCTGAAATGACAATATGCAAACAATCCCAATCAACATAAAATAAAATAAAATAAAATAATATAAAATTCCTCCAAAATAGAATCAAACTGGTTGGACCATCTTCCTGTGGCGACTATAGATCCGAGTAACAGATAACCTAGCACTGGTGTCCGCATCAGCTCCTCCAAGTGGAAAGAAGTCGACCTCGACGAACGTGGCGCGGTATAGCTCTGGTAGTACTCCAACAGGTTCAGGGCAATCTGCTGAAGCTCCTCGTGCATAAGCCAAGTGGCATCAAATGCTGGTCATCCCCGCCAATGAATCAATGAGCACTGGATACCTCTAGCACTGGTAAAAACTGTTGGATCGTCTAAAATAACATCAATGTGCTCATGTTGTGCTCGGCGAAGGGGTAAATGAATCGAAGTTGGGTTGGGCAATAACCAAAAATGCGGTCGCAGCAAACGGTCTCTTCAATTGGCGCAAATGGGGCCTGATTACAGCAGCTCGGCGAACCTAATCTCAGTAACTCTGAAAAAGATGCGGCGATCCTGACAACAACAGCCCGGTTGCGAAGAAGAGAAGGACCTGCAGGCAGGGGCCTGATGGGGTTTGGGCCGAATGGGCCAAAGGCTGTTTGTGGTGGCCTGATTGGGGTGGGGAATGAACAAGGCCGGTGGGCCGAAAAATAGAGGGGTTTGTGGGGTTTGGGCCTATGGGCCCAAGGATTGAGAGGAGTAGGGGGTTTGTGGGTGGGAGGTGGTGTAGGACAGCTGGGCCTGTTAAGCCCTGAGGTTTCGAAAGGGAGATGGGGGCTGAAGTGGGTTCGATGTTGGCCTTGTTGTGAAGAGGGGAAAAGGTCGGGAGGGAGGCTGAAGGCGGTGTGGAAGGGAAGAGAGAAGGGGGCGGGGCGGGATCTGTTGTGGCGTGAAATGGTTTTGATGCCGAAACCCTCGAAGAGACAAGAAGAGGGAGGGAGAGTTGGGGATCGGCGAGACGCCGAGAGGAGTGATCGGAAAAGAAGAAGAAGGGGGCAGGGTGCGGCGAAAGTTGGCGGGCCTACAAGGGGTGGTGGGGAGGCGGCAGAACTCAGAGTTGCTTCCTTAGGGTTTAGATTAGAGGCGCGGGTGTGGAGGGTGTGGTGGAGGCAGCTGTGAGAGCAGCCGGGACGAGGGAAGCAAGGTGGAGATGGAGAGGGTTGTGGGGTGGCAATAGGGTTCGAGGCGGTGAGCGATTGCGAAGGCATGAAGCGGCGACGGCAAGGGCGAAGCAGAGGCGGTAAGGGTGGAGCAGCACTACGGACGAGGAAGAAGATGAACAGTGAGTTCTTTTTTTTTAAACTTGGATCCGCTAGAATTTAGATTATCGAGCGTGACCCGCTCCGATAACCCGTTACGGTCTGCCACGTGCAATTCTCGTACATCTCTTTTTTTTTCTCTTTTTTTTTCTTTTTCTTTTTTTTTTCAACCCAATTGGATTTAGGTTCCTTCGTGGGCTTTGAGGGGAAGGATTACCTGCGGTGATGGCCGAGTGCGACGCCGCAGGCGGCACGTGGCACGTGGCGGCCTCGGATGTGGAACAATCCTCTTCCCAGACCCGGCCTCGAGTGGTGGTTGTGGCTAGGGATCAGGCTGCGATGACAGTCTTCTTCGTTGGGTCGCAGGGAGGGAACAAGGATTAGCGGTTGTCCATGGGAACTGGAAGAAGAGATTTTCCTTTTGTTTTCTCTGTGAAGCCTAAGGGCCATGGGGTGGCCGCAGCCCACAGCAAGCATAGTTTTTTTTTTTTCTGTTGCTTCCTTGTGAGGCTTGAATCCCACGGGACGGTTACTAAGGTGGCGTGGCAGTATGCTTCAAATGAAAGAGGAATCGGCACCCCTTCTCGACTGAGAAAGGAGTTGCCCAAACGTATGAAGTCTGACCCCTCAGGGGAAGACAATGTCACAGCAAACCAAAAAATTTCTTCCCTACCTACCAAAGTTGATGCAGGACCATTATAAGAAAGAGAGGGAAGGAGAAAGAGAATACCTAACTCTCACGTATCAGAATTTCAGAAAAAAAAAAAAAAAAAGCTATTTTCATTCAATCATTTAATAATTCTAAACAAATACATGAATCTATATATATAAAATCAAAAAAATAACAAAAAAATTTCTAAAAAAAACAATCCAATAAAAATTCTAAAATGACAATAAATAAACAAATCCAATCAACATAAAATAAAATAAAATAATATAAAATTACTCCAAAATAAAATTAAATTGGCTAAACCATTCTCCAAAAGCGACTATAGATCCAAGTAACAGGTGACTTGGCACTACCATAAGATCTTGCTCTTTCTTTCTAATTATAATATAACAAAACTAACCATATTAGAAATAATCAAAAATAGAATAGGTGATGCACTAAAACAACTGGCATCTAACTTTGCTCTTGCTTCCATTAATTCCTTTTTCATTTTGCCAGTTGTTAGGCAAGTTAGGTTTCCTCATTTAGCAAGAGAGGACCCAAACGATTATTACAAAAAACAGTTACCATTTTTTTTTTTTTTTGGTGATGGTACCAAAAATTTATTTAAAATACAATTATAGTAGAAATGATGAAATTATAATTCCACGGAGTAGAGGATCTCACGGAGCGACGACACGGTTCCGGACACCGCCAGCGCGACGCCCAGCACCACGAACCCCATGTCGGCGGCCACCCCGCCCCACCCCAGCTCCGACCCGAACACCTTCAGGTGGAACGCCGCCGGCAGCACGAACGCGAGCACGACGCAGACGCTGCTCCCCACCAGGGAGAGGAAGTCGGCGAAGTTGGGCACCAGCATCGCCGCCAAGCTCACCGCCGCCACCAGCAACCACCGCAGCCAGGCGCAGTACCTCTTCCCGCAAAACCACCTCTCCGCCACCTCGAACACCGGGTTCATCATCACCGGAAACGTAAAGAAGAGGTTGATGCAGAGCCCCAATTGGACCAGGACGGTGACCACGCCGGTGCCCAGGTTGGTGGTGATGATGTCGCGGGTGTTGTCGCCGAAGGCCAAGTAGCCGAGGACGCCGAAGAGGCCGTACAGGAGGGTGATGAAGAACATGGAGAGCCCGAGGGTCTTGCCGAATTTGGACTTGTCGGCGGCCTCGGCCTCCAGGGGGAGGACCATGCCGATGCCCTCGAAGGCGTAGACGGCGACGCCGGCGCCGTAGAGGAGGGCGGAGGGGCCGGCGACGGCGCGGAGGGCCGGGCGGAAGGCGAGGAAGGCGGCGACGTCCTCCCCGAGGACGACGCCCATGGCGCCGAGGTCAACGACGTCGGCGAAGATGCTCAGAGGGGCGAGGAGGGTGAGGGTTTTGACGGAGTTGAGGCCTAATTGGAAGGGGAGCATGGCCCAGATGTAGAGGGCTTTGGGGGCGAGGAAAGGGGAGGGATTGGAGGGGAGGCGGAAGAGGTGGGCGAGGGTGTTGGAGATGAAGATGAGGTAGCCGACGCAGAAGCCGCACTGGCTGAGGACGATCATGGCGTCGACGGCGGCGCGGCCGGAGGGGCCGGCGACGGCGAGGCCGAGGTCGCCCAAGGAGGCGATCTTGGAGAAGCCGCGGTCGAGGTCGAGGCGGCGGCGGGTGCGGACGAGGAGGAGCATGCAGTGGAAGGTGAGGGCGGCGACGACGGCAAGGAGGGCGGCGCCGGCGGCCCAGCCGGTGCGCATGAAGGTGTAGGGGAGGCCGAGAACGCCGGCGCCGACGATCGCGATGAAGACGTTCGCAAAGGTTTTGAGCTGGGAGGAGAGGGGAGCGGAGGGGTGCGGCGGGAGGAGAGGGCTCGTCGGGTCCACCAGACTGTGAGACGACGAGCTCGCCTCGCCGTTGTCGGTTCTCTCGAAACCCATCGATTTCGGTTGGATGGAAGAGGAAAGGAGAGGGGTATGGATTGGATAGGGTTTGGATGGAGGGATGGGCGAAGAGGAAAGTGGTGGAAATGGGGGATTGGGGGATGCTCAGGATGATTTATATTTCGAACAGGTGGGTCCCACTTGGTCGGTGGGTACACCGTATCGTGGGAGGGGCCGTCAATCTGGACCGCCTGTCTGAGTGCTGTTTTTGTTTGTATACGATTAGACTGAGCTGGAGGACAAAAAATATCTCTTTTTTTTTCTTTTTTTAATGCCCGATTTAGAACTAAGGCAAGGCCGGCGATGTGCAATTTACCGCCGTGCCGTGTCCGAGCAATCTTCCCGGAAAGGTGCGCATTGGGACGAACCAGAAAAAAAAAAAGAAAAGGTTAGGTGATCAAACTCTATCCACTTCACATTGGTTTCAGACATTACTATAACTATTAATGCCGCTCCATCCATTTTACAACAAGTAGTATACATGCAAGTCATACCGGAGAGAAGATAAAGAAGAACTAACTACATGGTTGAACTGGTGCCCATACTGATGGTGACAACTTTTTTCATCCTGTTTCCGGAATAAAAATAAAAAATAAAAGTAATACCAAACGAGTTCTAAATTATTTTTTTTTGAGAAAAGAGAGAAGTAGAAACTCCATTTGATTGGCTAAAAAAATAAAGTTACAATCAAACTTTTATATTTCGACAGGGAAATGGAGCATCCTTATTATCCCATCTCGTTTCCATGAAAAAGAGAATTTGAATGGGATCGGTCTTTTTTTTTTTTTTTTTTTTTTGAAAACGGCAATTCATATAACTCTAAGTTGAGTACATCCAGCCAAATCAAAATAAAGTAAAGAGTGCAACGTAGAGGGAGTATCTCCTAACGAAGTCCAAATGACCTCTCCGGAGTGCCGAGCGGCATAAGAGGCGACCCAGTCTGCTGCACTGTTCGCCTCCCGAAAAACATGTGAAGCCTGGAAGATGCTCAACTCCTGAGCCAATCTCCGAATCTCACGGATGAGAGGATGATCATCCCCATGTCTGTCCACTCCCCGAATCCACTCTATCACCACAGAGGAGTCTCCCTCAAGGCAAATATGCTCAGCACGTAGTACCTGCCTCGCATAGGATATCCCCTCCCAGGCTGCCCGCAACTCCGCACCAACTATGGTAAATCCCGGCGCACGGCGGCCACCGGCTGCTATCAAACTGCCGAGATGGTCCCTGATAACAAAACCAACTCCTCCTGACACCCCATCTGCCGACCTACTACCATCAAAATTCACTTTGAGATAACCAAGGGGTGGGGGTACCCAAGAGACTAGGGCGAACCTGGGCGCTGTGACAGCAGAAGAAGTACCCCAGGTGTCCCTGGCCATCTCAGAAGTGAAAGTGATAGCAGTGGTAGAGACCTCCCTAGCAAGACGCATGGCTCTGTCCATCACCAGCCGCGGGGGTGACCGTCTACCCTCAAAAATGCCGGCATTCCTATCCAGCCAGATGGAGTAAGCCAAATATGCCCCCCGGATCCCGGCCTCAGCCGTGCTCGGCCGCCGCATAGCCACTCTCAACCACTGAATCAAATCCTGTGTCGACTCAACTGAATGGGGTAGCAATGTGGGCGATCGGCTCCAAATGCCCCTAGCTCTGGGGCACTGCAAAAGAACATGATCCATCGTCTCCTCCGTCTCCGTACACTCGTCACAATACTGAGTGATAGAAGAGAAAAAAAAAAGAAGAAAAAATATGAAGAAAAAGAAAGGGAACAAAAAAAAAGGAAAGAAAGAAAGAAGAAGAAAAGAAAAGAAAAAAAAGGAAAGCATTAAGAAGATAAAAAGAGAGAAGAAGAAGAAAAAGTAAAAAAAAAACAAGAAGAAGAAGAAACGAAAAAGATGAAAGCTAAAAAAAAAAGAAAATAAAGAAAGAAAGGAGGAAAAAGAAGAACGAAAGAAAGAAGACGAAAAAGAAGGAAAGAAAAAATAAAATAAAGAAAAAGAAGAGAGGGCCAGAGGATATCTACCATGACACTTGACTGAGACTATTGTCGAGATGGTGCGGGACAATGGAGCATCACATTTCATAGAGAAACAGGAACACCCTATCTAACGGGATCTAAAAAAACCTTGGTTACGGCATTCTTGTAAGATATTTGAAATACTTTTGAAAATAATCCAGATTTTTACATTTCTACTATTTTATTATCTATTATACATATCCAAAATAGAGGCTCAAATTGTCCAAAACTCTCCATTTGCTACATACACATTTGTATTAATGATACCGATATTACTGTGATGGGTTATCATTAATTTGTTGCTTAATATAAAATAAAAATTGTATCAGCATATTGCATAGAGCCTGCTTGCCATATAAAAATTAGTGGTATAGACATAAATAATGAAAGTTTTTGCTTAGCAATCATTGAAGTTCGTTATATTCTACAGCAAAAATTTAGTTATTGAAAATTTCTATTTATTATAGCTTGTTGCATTGTTACATTACATTTTAACAATAGTTAGAAAAAGGAGAAAATTATAAATCATTGATTGTGTAAAATAATTGAAAAAGTGAGAAAAAAATTGTACCAGCATATTGCACAGGGTCTTCTTGCTATATAGAAATTAGTGGCATAGACATAAATTATAGAAATTTTTGCTCAACATTCATTATAGTTCGTTGCTTATTTTATAGGAAAAAATTGGCTATTAAAACTTTCTATTTATTTTAACTCGTTGCATGCTACATTACATTTCAACAATAGTTGGAGAAAAGAGAAAATTATAAATCATTGATCGTTTAGGTTATATGCTAGTATAATATGAATATCAAGAGTGAGACTTGGATGGCAACCAGCTTGTGCAACTCCATATTTTCAAATATTCAACATCATCTCATTGTTAGCCCTTAAATTTTGATGCCTAAATTTGGTTTCTTTTACAGCAGTTTGCTATAGGACTTGGTAGAGGATCATAGCATGGGATCCCCCCTGGTCTAGATATTATAATGCTATTTGGGTCTCACCCAATCGCGGCTATTATGTCAATCATAAATGGCCGTGATTGGAAGACTAGATCTCCTCATTTTGTGCCTAGAATATTGGAGAGGATCCTAACTCAAGGATTACACTATCCATACTCTCTTTGCAGACATTTGGGGTGTTTCTTTAATTTCTCTTCATTTTTTTTTCTTCTTTTTTAATATGACGTAAAAAAAAATCTTTAATGATTAGATGAGAAACAACCATTCATGTTTTCTCACATTTTATCATAACTGCACATGAAGTACTCTATTGTTATTAAAATTTCTTCTCTTTTCAGCAAAATTAAAGTGGTTATTTGTAATTGACATATTCAATCCAAGGGGATTGAGTTTTAAATTAGAATGGTCACTTGATGGTTTTCGTATGACCTATTTTTCCATAAATGGCAAGTAATAAGCTCAAAAAATGAGTTTTATGAAACAAGTACCTCCATGTTTTCATGAAACTTGTTTTACAAGAGATCATGTTTTATGTCTACCTATTTTAGAAATATCATAGACAACCAAATGTTCTTAAGATATGTAGATCTACATTTGATTTGGAACCTAGGCCTGACCCAAGCTTGGGGGGAGGGGTTCGTACTCAATATAACCTCGATCATTATTTGGTGATCTTAATATACTCAAGCCTAACTTGTAAACTTGTTAAAACTTGAGAAATATAGACTGCTTGGATCTGACCTGATCCTTGGATGGTTACATGTTAAAATCTTAGATCCAAACTCTAGAATGTCCAATTCTGGTCTAGGATAGGATGTACACAATAAAACCCCCAATCATGTCATTCATATAAGAATATGTTGCAAAAAAAAAATAACGATGGTAGGTGCATGCTTGAGAATCCATTTCATGCTTAGATCGAAGAGGATTCTAATTCATGGATCACGCTATCCACATTCTCTTTGTGAACCCATAGGGAGTTTCTTCGGTTTCTCTTCATTTTTTCCCTTTCTTTAACATGATGAAACAAGGAGAATATTTAATGATTAGATAAGACAGCCATTCTTGCCTTGTCATATTTTGTCATAGTTGCACACATGAAGGACTATATTATTATTAAATTTATTTCACTTTTCTTCAAAATTAAAGTGACTCTGTAATTGACATATTAAATCCAAGGTGATGTTTATTTTACAAGTTTTACTAAAGCAAGTTTCCCTAGCAAGTAATAAATCTTGAAAATGAGTTCTATGAAACAAGTACCTCCCTATATTTCATGCAACTTCCCTTACATAAGGTCATGTTTTATGGTTACATATTTAGAAATACCTTAGACAACCGAACAACTCCTACTATTTGCAGGTCTATAGTTGATTCGAACTCTAGGCCTATGAGTCAGGTGTATTGGGAAAATATAAACCTCTCAAAAATTTCATATCTAAGTTTAAGTATGGTAAAGGTACATGTAAGGCTGCAAATGGGTCGGGTCGACCCGAGACCTGACCCGATCCGATCCGATCCGAATTTTAGGATCCATGGGTCCGGGTTATGTCCTAAAATCGGATCCGAATCATTTTTTGGGTCGGGTCTAGGTTTACCGAATGGACCCGATCCGACCCAAATGGACCGAAGAGAGAGAGAGAGAGAGGGGGGGGGAGGGGGGAGAAATAGCAAAAGGGAGTTTGTTTTTTTTTTTTTTTGGTGGGTCATGGCACTATTGGTCCATTAGGATTCTATCTCGATCTATTATACTGTTGATACCTCTGGTGTCTCGGTAGCTGGCTTTTTTTTTTTTTTTTTTCCTTCTGTTTTTTGGCTCCTGTTTTTTTTAACTTTTGCAGGGAGGAAGTGAGGGAACACTGAACTGAATATGGGTCATGTGCCAGTGTTCTGCAATGGAATTGGATTTTGGAAGAAGGTCTGGGATTTTTTTTGTCCTCGTGAGAGGGGAGCTGGGAGACACCAAGTTCCGTCCAATCAGTCATATGGACAAAAAAAAGTGTGATCTGAAATTTGGCTTGTAGACCGATTTAGTTAGTAGTCATGGGTCATCTGTTCTGACTGGAGGTCAATTGCAATTCTTTCTAGTTATGGGTCACCCAGCACCTCATAATTATGATATGACCAAATTAGATTTACCCAAATGCTTTTCCAAAAGCACAAAAAAATAAGATCCGATTCGGACCCGATCCGGACCCGATCCGATCTTCAACTGGGTCCAGTCTGAATCCAAAATTAGAATCCGAACAAAAATCGGGTCGGATCGGAGTCACCCAGAATTCGATCCGACCCATTTGCACCCCTAAATACATGTGACCCAAACCTGATGAAAACTAAAAAGGTGTGTGGGTGGGCAGATGGGTGGGGTAGGCGTGTGTGTGTGTGTGCGCGCTTGTCATAACATACTCGAGCCTAACTTGTAGACTTGAGGAGACACAACCTGATCTTTGGATAAGGATAGGTCAAAAATTTTGATCCAAAATTCTAGCATGCCCAACACAACCTCTAATCATGCCATTCTATGAGAAAATATTGCTAAATAGAAACAATGGCGATAGGTAGCATGCCCAACACAACCCCTAATCATGCCATTCTATAAGAAAATACTACCAAACAGAAACAATGGTGATAGGTACATGCTTGAGAATCTGCCTTCACTATAAGAAAATACACTTTCAGCGACCACTTTCGGCGACTAAATGAATAGTGGTCATTGCAAATAAGGCTATTTGCGACCAACATCCTTATTAGTTACTGAATGATTGTCCTACACCGACTAAATGCATATTTGGTCGCGGAAAATCAAAACCAAGTTGGCGGGGTGGAGGTAAAACGTTTGGCGACTAAAGTTTGGTCGCTGAAACTAAGGCTATCTACGACTAACATCTTGTTAGTTACTGAATAATTGTCCTACACCGACTAAATGCATATTTGGTCGCGGAAAACAATACCAAGTTGGCAGGGCTGGAGGTAAAACTTTTGACGACTAAATTTTGGTCCTTAAAGGTTCACCTCCAACGACTAAAAAAAATTTAGTCGAGGAAAACTTTTATGAATGGCGCCTTTTTTCGATAAAAAAATTGGGCAGAAAGTTTGAGTTTTTTAGTGACCAAACTTTTGGTAGTGGAAGGTTTCCGTAAAACCGAACGATGTTGTACTAGCCCCTATAAGATGCTAATTTCTAAGTTCAAAAAAAAAAAAAAACTGCTTATTTTCAAACGGTGCCGTTTAATACCTTAATTCACTTAGGCATATCCTCGTCTCTTTGGCTGAATCTCAATCCCACAACTTTTCTACATACTTAAATTCTTTTTTATTTTTATTATTATAATATAATTTTAAAAGCTCGAGCTCGGTGCTTGACTCCTTGTCAAATAAATATACGGATCGACAGGATACGCGGCCTGCGGACGTGGGAACGGGAATCCGCTTAGAAATATATAGAATTCTTGGACATCCTACGGGCAGGATCGAAAATCCGCTTAGAAATAAATTTGCATGCATCCTTTTTAGTTACTGAATGATTGTCGTACACCAACTAAATGCATATTTGATCGTGGAAAATCAAAACCAAGTTGGCGCGAGTCCAGTATTTTGCGCGGGTTAGAGGTAAAATTTTTGGCGACCAAATTTTGGTCCCTAAAGGTTCACCTCCAGTGACTAAAAAAAATGTAGTCGAGAAACGCATGCATGTAGGGGACGTGTAAGAAACCAAACAAACCCTAGCTAATTCCCTATTCCTCTATTCGGCTTTATCTCCTTGCCTTCACCCGTTCGCCCGTTCGCGAGTCTCTTCGACGTCGGCATCCCAACACTACCTGAAAACACGCGTATAGTGACGAACCGTTATTGTCACTATTTGTGACGGATTAGTGACCGACAGAAATTTGGTCACCGTGGTGTAAACTTAGTGATAGATTAGTGACAGACTGGTCACAGAATACGCGAGTAGGATGGGCGCCAAAACTTAGTGACCATCGTAGTGACGGGGTATCTGTCAGAAAAATGATAACCGAAATTGCAACCAGACGGTGACAAATTTAGCCATCACAAATATCGTAATCCAAGTGTTTATAAATTTTTAAAAGATTATTTTTGGCAGTGACGGATTATTGACAGAAATTTCAGTCACCAAATTTAATTTTTAATTCCAAAAATATTAAAAATATTATTTTTGAGTAATCATAAATTAAAAAAAAATAAAAGGAGGGAAATCCAAAATGAAACTAAGTGTGCCCGCCGTCCCGCCTAAATTCCTTCGATAATCAAAATTCCAATCGCTCTTCAGAAAACTTAAATTCCTTTTTCTCATTTTTAAATCTCATGGTGCTGGTCATGACCCATTTGCACCCCTACTGCTACTTTCCTGCAATGGGATTGGATTTTCGAAGAAGGTCTGAAATTTTTTTTTTGTCCTTGTGAGTGGGGAGCTGGGAGACATCAAGTTCCGTCCAATTAGTCTTATAGATAAAAAATAGTTTGATATGAAATTTGGCTTGTAGACCGACTTACTTAGTCCATCGGCGATTCTAAGTATTTCCCTATCAGCCCAGTCCCGATTAAATCTTGGCGTCGTCCCGATTGGAGAGTTAGGGCTTGTGGCATCGCGGCTCCCCCTTCTTGTCTCCCCTCTCCGGCTCCCCCTTGCCGACCCTTATGCCTCCCCGTCGACGGCGAGCACGGCTACATCACGCCCCCCGATCGGCCGATTCAACTCTCACCCGGGACGAGATCATCGCGGCTACATCACCCCGTCAATGCCCCCCTCCTTCTTGCTCGTCGGCTAGGGTTTTCAGAACCCACAACTGATTCTTCCCGGAGCGAGGTAAACCCTAACCCCGTTTCCTTTTACCCCATGATAACAAAATAAAAGAAAAGAAGAAGAGGAAGAGGAAGGGGGAAGGAACCTACCTAGGGTCTCCGCCTGTGGATCCAGCGCCGCGCTTGATCGCTGCCGTGGCCGCAGTTGTCGACAGCCGTGCTAGGATTCTTCCTTCCCTCCTCTGAGGGGTTCTTTTCCTTCTCCTGCTGCAGGTAGGCAAGGCAGAGAGGGTTCTTCCTCCTCCCTCTGCTGAGGCCGTGAATTGGTCGTAGGTGGAGCTGCCGCGATGAGGTCCGGGATCATTTCAACACTCATTCCGAGATCGTTTCCACATGTATTGTTGTCTTTTAGATTTTCCTCTTTAAGCATGAAAGCCACATTTTGATCACACAGCCCCCTAAGTGTTTGCCCGTTCCCCTATTTATAAACTCAGGAGGCCATGGTTCTTATAATGACCAAACTCTAATTATTTTTCAATAATTAAAATCCTGATGATAACTAAAGCCTACATTGTAGTCAGTCCATGATACTTGGTTATTCGATAATCACACTGAATCACCGCTAAGTAATACTAATTGTGATTATTCAGCAGATGCCAACTTAAATTTCAAAATTATTTATTAATTACAATACTAGTCTAAATACTATATATCTTTTATGGGAATTTGAAATCCATGCATGAATCAGACAGAATGTATGATTTACCTTTGAGTCGGGAAGCAACACTTCCATTGGACATATTAGGATACGCTCCAAGTTTCTCAGTAGCAGTCATACAGAATCCATACAATCTGAGGAGGTTTCTGTGCACTGCCAAGCTTATCATCTCCACTTCAGTCTGAAACTGGATCTCTCCACCCGCAGCATTTCCATCCTTGAGCCTTTTTACCGCTACTAAAGTTCCATCAGGGAGCTGACCTTTGTAGACATTTTCGAAGCCACCTTTTCTTGGAATGTTTTTGCTACTGAAGTTATCTGTTGCAATCTGGAGCTCCCTGAATTGAAACCTCTTTAAGTTTCCCAGGCAAACTTCAGTAGCATGTGGGTCTGAAGAAACAAAAAGATGGAGAATTTAAGCCAAAGAACTAACAATGTTGAGCTCAGTCATCCATATTTGGTGCCGTGATTGATAATCTTAAGAAAGGACTTGTAGGTTTTCAACCTATCTTTATTACTTCACTAACCATCAACATTGAAAAGGA
The DNA here is from genome assembly GCF_009389715.1 of Phoenix dactylifera. NCBI lineage: Eukaryota > Viridiplantae > Streptophyta > Magnoliopsida > Arecales > Arecaceae > Phoenix > Phoenix dactylifera. The sequence goes on along the minus strand of NW_024067778.1, from coordinate 250,952 downwards.
TCTGTCAGTTAATATCCCATGTCCTATGCATTTAAGAGTTCAAGTAAATCAAATGATACAGGAATTAATAAAAGAAAAGGATCAATTAACTGTTGTTATACAATAGTTCAAAAGTGGATCAATATCGAGAGTATGTTTTTTTAACTTGCTTATTAAGGTTCAGCTATTGTATATTTAGTTGTTTAGTCTTATATGTTACTTATACGTTACGGAATGTCGAATAGAGAACACACAAACTACATACAAGGTGAGAGTGAAGTTGACATCACAAACAGACAACGTAAAGAATTTCCCAAGTGGTTCAAAGATCGCGTAAGCAAAATTAATTAACATGTAGGCACCTTGAGTTATCCTTGTATTTGAAAGTGAAGTAACATATTGTCACTTTTTTGTTATAGATGACTCAACTTCGAAACCAGCGATCACCGGAAGCTACTGATGAATTATGGTCATTGGCCAACGGTCCTCGTCCGATAGTCAACATATATTCAGGGTGCTTTTGTAACGGTGTCCGATTCCATCATAATGGGGCCACGTATTCAACTGGTGGTACAAATACTCGTTGGTATGTATTCTCATTTATATTACGTAGGTTATTTAGAGATTTTGACCAAATTAAGCGAAATGTCATTGTGAACTTATACTTGAATTTTAGTTTATTATTTTTCACATGTGGTTATTGACTGTGTATTCTTTTTTACTTTCTCAGATACATGGTGGAGTTATGAGCATGTGAAATCTAGTTTCTGGTACATGGATAGCTTTTGTTCAGATGATCATGGTAGAGTTGTCTACAAGCAGAATCCAGTTTTTGGTATAAGAATATTTTTGTCTACATGATAGTTGTTTGGATGAATAGCAAGATCAGATATTTTGGGATTTTTAATTTACATTTTGATGTGTTTGGTGATGATTATCACCTTAACATATGGTATGGATGAAATATTGTGATGTATGGGTAATAGGTATGCTTGACTTTAGACTTATAGATGATATTTATAATGAATGATTATGGATTCTCCAACATTGTGTATACTTCTATTTGGATGAGCAAATGTATTGTGCAATATGGATATTGGATAGGCTGTGTTGGTTATACAGAATTTGGAACGAGCCCAAAAACAAATATTAAGCTTATAATTTGAATTGTTAATTAAATACACGTTAATACTTTCTGCCACCAAAAAATGTTTGTTGCCAATGCATTCCAATACATTCTGCGACCAAACTATTAATGGGGGAAGATAGACATTCAGTGACCATTTTTTTGGTAGCGGAAGACAAACCTTCCACGACCAACTATTTGGTCGGCGTTGAAATTAGCGACACCAGATTGGGTCGCCGATAATTTTCTTCGGCAACCAAATGTTGGTCGTTGTTTGTGTACCTTAGGTGACCACACAATATTGGTCGCTAAAACCTTTCAGTGACTAGGGTTTGGCTACAAAGGGTATACTAGTCATGAAAAGGTTTCGGCGACCAAATATGGTTATTCGGCGAATAGAATCTTAGTCGCTGAATATGTATTTTCTTGTAGTGCTTAGAGAATAAAGATCACTCCTTTATATAAGCTTTATTGGGTAGGTTCTCCCAGTATATAGCAACCTCTATTTCTAGCTAATGCCACACTTGTTGGAGCCCTTTGAGATTTGTTGAAAGCTTTTAATTGTCAAAGAAAATAGCTAAGAGAGAACAAAGAAAATGCACTAATTTATAGAAAATAATGAGAAATTTATAGCCACTATATATCATGGTCCTAAATAACTAAAACCATAAGTTAGGAGTTTTTGGTGTAATAATTATAAAAGAAATTTTGAATTTCAAATCTCATCAGAAGGAGAGGATCTCATGAAAGTAAATATACTCTTTTAAAAAATAATTATTATCAAAAATTATATATATTAAATTGAATAATTTAAAGAAGTTAATAAATGAAAAATGATAGATAAGCATATGGTAAGAAAGGCCCAAACTTAATGGTCCAAACTCCAAATTCATAGTAAGAAAGTTGAAATATAAAGCTTGATTTTTGTTTTGATCAATAAGACATAGGATTTTAAAATTTTAAAGTTAGAAACTCAAAAAAATTGAATTTTCATTGATGATTAACTTTAAAACAAATGAGACGATAGGTGCATGCTTGAGAACCAGCCTTGGAAAATAAAGATCACTCCTTTATATAAGCTTTACTGGATAGGTTCTCCCAATATATAGCAATCTCCATTTTCGGCTAAAGCCACACTTGTCAAGAGCTTTTTGAGATTTTTTGGAAGTTTTAGTTGTCAACTAAAAACAGCTAAGAGAGAAGAAAGAAGATGTACTAAAGTTATAGAAAATGATTAGAAATTTATAGCCATTATATGTCATGGTGCTAGATAAGTAAAACCATATGTTAGGAGTTTTTTTTCAATAGTAATCTAAACAAAAATTGGTAATAATGCTCCAAAAGGCCTCTCAAGAATTGGCATAGAAATTTTGAATTTTAAATCTCACTAGAATGAGACAATCTCACTGAAAATAATATATTCCTTTAAAAAATTAATTATTTATTGAAAATATATTAAATAGAATAATTTAAATAAGTTAACAAATCAAAAATGATACATAAGCATATGGTAGGAAAGAAGCAAGCTCAATAGGCTAAACTTCAAAATGTACTAAGAAACTTGAAACATATAGCTTCAAATTCCCATCCTCCCCTATTTTCTTGTTGTTGTTGTGTGCTCTGATCTTCTAGTATGCATCCATCCTTCATTTCATGCTGATATTGCAACCTTCCTTCTTTATATTTCTTAACATTTTTTTATAACCTTCTTCCTCCCATTATGTATACATTTTAGCCTTCATGTTAATATTGCAACCACCGTCATACCTCCTATAACTCAGCATTATATCATTTTCTATGTTGCCCTCCTTCTTTCTTCATCTATCCTTGGCTCAATAATGTGCTCCTCTTCTATTATTTCTACCTCTAGTTTTTATTGTTCTCTCTTATCTTTGCACAATGACTCTTTCTTTTAGCTCTAGATGCTATTATAATTGTTCTTCTTTTACCTATTGTTATTACCTGACCTCCTTTATCTAACTATCCAGCTATAGGTTTCTGTTTTTATACTTCATTGGAAGATTGAATCTAGTCAGAGTTACAAGTTAGACAACTAATTCTTTGTTCCCCCTAGAAAGAGTGAAAGGGATTGAAATTGAAGATAGAGATTAAATAATAAAAGAATAATTAAGCACAACTAATATTAATAGTCTAAGAAATATTATTTTAGAGGCTTTATTTATTATAAGTTGCTTTCTTTGTGATTGGATACAAGGTTTTATCTCCCTTCATTATTCTCTAATATAGAGTTATGAATGACTAATACAATATTATTTAGATTCAAATACCACTTACCGACTACATAGCTCATGGGAGGATTATTGATTCTTGAGAGAAAGCCACCAAGCAACTTATGCACCTTATATGGATGAATCTTTCTCTCGGGTAGGGTCTTGAGCATTCTTGGATCAATAAGCCTAATCTCTCCTAGAAATCATAGTAGAGGAAAATTTTCTAAGCCTAGTTTTACCTACTCACATCTATGAAGTAGGGTTGCTTGACTTTGACTTTGAATGGAAATCATCCTAGAAATCCAGCTATCCATATTAAGAAAACTTGCCAAATTACAAGATAGATAAGTAGTTACAATTGGATTTTGGTGACTTAGATAACATAACTCTGAACCTTCGCTCGATTTTAAAACATTCTATTCACTTTTTTAGAGAATATTGTATTCTGTATTCTAGAATGCAACTAGTACATGTCCTCTTTTATGTTTGGACCAAAATAAATAAGAAACTATTCCGACAATTCATGTATCTTTTGGATCTCAAATAAACGAAAATTGAATAATATCTTCTTTCCAAAGTTTTTGTCCCAACATGATTCTTTCATGTCCCTTTCATTGTCTTACATTCAATGATCACCTACTATAGTTTTGGTTTCATGTCACTTTCCTCCATGTAGCCCCAATTTTCTCTTTGAAGGCAACCTTTTCCTCCTTTGTTGGCTTTTATAAAGTAACAATAGTCTTCTCTTCATCATTTTTCTTTTTAAATAATCTACATTTAGATTCTAGTAGCATAAGTAATCTTTTATTTTGTGTTTACACTTTAATTGATCTCCTTTTCTATATTTTCCAAAAGTATTTTCATATTTTTAATTTTTGAAGGATACAATGTTTGTTCCAAGTTAACTTGTTCAAATTAGAAGTCTACTCAAATCAAGTACAATCTAAGTGAGTTGAGTTTTCAAATTTGAAACTTATTCTAGTCATCATAAGTATTTTTTGGTGCATCCACAATGAGAGGTTTTTGCTTGCTCTACAGATCTATGATTTATCTCTAAAAGATTTTTGAAGCTCTTGGATTTGCAATGACTATATAACATGTAATAGCTCAAAATTTTATTTTATTTTATATAGTTTTTGAAGTATTGAAGACTACAAGATGTTAACATTGGGGGTTGTGTTATATGCCCTTTTATTATTTTTTATGAAAAGGCGGAAAAGATCCTAACCATCCATTAGATAAGGATAGTAAGGATAATTGTTTCTTAGTAGGTCAAGAACTGGTTGCCACCTTTTTTATTACTTTTCTTCTAAAAAGTGTTCTAGCTTGGTTGAACCAAGTCAGATACTTGGGGCCGAGTTCGATCCAAAGCTAGCTTAGCCTAGACCTTTTCTATTAAAAAAGATATATTTTTTTTTAATTTTTTTAATAACCTCCCCCTACCCTCAATCTATCCCCCACCTGTGAATCCTATTCCTTCTCACTACTGCCTCCCTACCATAGCCCCCCTTCCCGTTGTCGCCCACCTCCCAGTTGCCGTTTGGATCCTTGGTAGTTTGCCTCCATCCACCTCCATGCCTTCTCCTTCTTACCTTCTTTGCTCACCTTCCCGCCACCGCCTCGCCTCCCCTTCAATTCCCACCTCCCTGCCCCGCCTATCTTCCTGTCGGTTCACCTCCTTCCCCACCTCACATGGCTCCACAATAAGGGCAATCTCACCCGCCCTCTCTATCCATGGTAAGGGCTCCTCATTAGCAAATTAGCCCAACTCTTTGGAATACAGGGGGAGATGGAGGCGAGAGACTCGCTGTCTTCGTCAGAGTATGGAGCGGATACAGAGGGGGAAGACTTGCTACCTCTATCAGCAAAATAGGGATTGGGCTGAAAAGGGGAGAAGGTCATTTAAAAAAAAATCTCTCAACTTTGATAAAATTACGCTCCTTGCCATTCATGTCGCTATGAAAATGACCTAAAATTTTGAGAAAATTACTACACTAGCCATGAACATGACTAGCTAGAGGTGGTTGTCGGTGGACGAATCTTAACCATCCACGTTGAATCGTATAGCTGGAGTTTTTTCTTAAATAAAAGATGATTTTACCCTTCGGAGGAAATTGCCTAACCTTAAATGATATATTGATATAACAAATTGTGCATTATTGGGTTTATTTTAGAAAAAAAAATCCTTAGATAAAAATAAATTACTAACTTATCTTAAATCATCTTATAAGGTGGCACTTTACAATTAGTTTTGTTTGAATTGTTGCAGTTGTCAATGGAAAAGATGCAATTAGTGAGTATTTTAAACTAAATTATATTTGAAAATAAAACTTTCATTTTTCTGAATCATTTCTCTAATCGACCATTTCATAGTTTTTTGCATTGTTGCTATGATATTTTTTTGTTTCTTCATCTATGTGTATTTCTTGAATGGTTTTACTAATATATAAAGTTTATAATATACTATAAAATGTCTATATTACAACATATATCACATCATGATTCATTATACCTGGACTCATAATAGAATGTTGTATGTTATGTCTAATACTATTAGTTCATATTTTGAATTTGTTATATATGCTATTATTTACTCAATTGTTTGTTAGTTTATATTGTTTGCTACTTGTTTTGATTGGATTTTCTTGAATGAATGTACAAAGCATTATATATTTTTGAAATTTTTGGATAGCCCAAGAACTAACATAATGTTGGTTGGGTTGGTTTAGTTTGATTCCAATATTGTTTGGTTTGTTTTGGCTCAAAAATATAGAAAACCAATAAGAATCTAATCAATTCCAATTTGACCCTTAATTCAAACCATGCATACCCCTAAATTGCTCACTTTAGAAAGAAAAGTTCATATTTTAATATATTTACTTTTCACTTTGAACATCAGGAAGGCAGCAATTACTAGGACATCATACGTGTGTTCTTTTTCCATTTCAAACAAGAATATTTATGAGTATCTCATTTGAATCAAATAGCTTCTACTCTCTCTTTCTAAATTTTTAGTGTTTATTCTTGCTAACTTATCCTTGCTTGAAATTATTTATTTGCATCTCTTAGATATCATAATTGCTTATATGTGTGTGTGTGTGTGTGTGTGTGTGTGTGTGTGTGTGTCAATTGAAAAGGGGCATCTAGCTATAAGTTTACTTGAATATCTTCCAATTTGAAAGAGCGAAATAATTTGTGCCATATTTTTAAGGGAGATAGCAAGTGATCACTTAGTCATGCTACAACTTTTTTCCCCCTTTTTTTGAGAAAGAGGCCCAACTCGTTTATAGTAATCAAACATACGGATAGACAAGTAGATTAAAGAGGCCAAAAAGCTATTCAATATTAACTTCAACTTCAAGACTGGAATGATATAAAATGAAATTTGTATTTATTTGTTTTCATGTTAACATTTTGTCATATAAAATTCAATAGATAAATCGACCTTATAGGTTATCTTTCAAACAAACAACAATCATGCTTCTTACTATCTAATAGCATAAAGCTCTTTGGTCTCTTTCTTTGTCTTTTAATCCGCAATCTTGTTCTTTGTAAATTTTTATTATGATTTCTAAGTCCATTTTTGGATTCTTTGATAGTTCTTTGCTTTTATGATTTAGTTTTCAATCATAACTTCTAATTCTATTTTAGGATTATTTGATTCCCACTTACAAATTACATATATTTTAAACTTGCACATGCATCTATATGGTTTTTACTTTGTATTACTACTATTTTTGCAAACAAATCCACTTTGTTGGCTTTGCAAGAAAAGGTTGGATTATTTTTTTATTAGATGATACACATATAGGGGTCCTCACAACTGGATCTAACTATGAGATGGTTAGTAGTCTAGACAATTATATATTAGATATTCGAAGTATGTGTATGAGACATAAAATAATAGATGACTAGTAAATATATATTGCCTATCTCATGCTTATAAAAAAAATAAAAAATTAGACATTGAGACAAGATCATATAGGAATTCTTAAATGTATGCCGTTCTGCAAAATAAAAAATTATTGCAAAATTAATAATCATATAGGTAAATTTATTATAGATTTAATATTTTTTGGTTATTACTTTTCATGATGCCTTATTCCAAAAGCTTGTGACTAGCAAAGCAAAAATCACTGGCATGACCTGACAACTCAGTGTGTTACCTAGATATTATGCATAAATATATAACATTACAAAAACATAGAGTTTGCTATTGGATGAAAGTAAATGAAGGAAGTTAAAAGGCCTATGAATAAATTTATATCGCAGATTACGTAGTCACTATTTCATTTCTACCTCTAAAGTTTCAACTAATTAAAAACCTCTAGCTTCCTTCCATTTAACAAGACAAGCTAAAGAAATTCCAAGTGGGATCCCCTTAGCTTGTTTGTAGCCTTACTTATGTTCTCTACTTCTATTTGTATAAAATATCTAGTTTGCAATATTGAAGAAATTAGGGTGGTAAATGGTAATAGATCGGGTTAAGTCAAGTTCAAATCGGGTCAAGGATGATAACATACAAAGCCTAACCCAATCTGACCTAATATTGATTCATGACCTCTGGGCCCATACTCACCATGCATCGGCCTCTATGACCCTAAATGACCATTGGACCCTAATCTAGTGTATTGTGCAATGTTCAGTCCCTAATAGACCTAACCTAGCATAACAAATTCAATACCAATACCTACAATTATTACGATCGCAATTGCAAATGACTTAAACAACCAGTATTAGAAAATACTAACTAATAATTAGAAATTTCTTTTCCAAGATCATGACTTAAGCTGATCTATTTTTTTTTTCAAGTAAAACAAAATTCAACTCTCTTGACTTGAGTCCAGTTAAGCTCTCACTCATACATGATCCATTTAAAGTTCAAGTCATAAAATTTAGCCCATACGTGACTCTAGCTAAAATACTCCTGATCGAACCCACGCTAAAAAAGGGTGAGGCCAAGGTCAATTGTTGCCACCCGTAAGAAAGAAACTTTAGTATTTATTTTCTTGGCCCATGAAAAGTGATATATCCCAAGATATGATATAAATATATGTGCTATGATTTTCTAATCACTCTTTTATATATTTCTTATTAAGTATTTTAATGATCAACTACTTAAACTAATGCTTTGCAATGTATGATTTTAAAATTATAATTTTATCTTTAGTTTTCTTAACATGCGAATGTATGAAAAATTTCAGTTCCAATGATATCAACCAAGAACCTGGATTATCTCGGCTCGTTACATGAAATTTCAACTTATCATCTCAGCTGAGGTAAACTAAGATCTCATGTTATAACTTCTTGCTTGAAAGCTATGTATAGTTCAACTAAGGCGCCCGTTCCTAGATTTCTAAATGCTAAGTAAAAAAGGACTAGCATCAGGGACTATGTGGGCGGTTTCATTGCAACTAGAGGGTGGAGTACACCAGGATTGACGGTAGTGGGAGCGGAACCACGGGCAGTCTGGAAGAATATTCTATATGCGAGACGGGTGCTGGGGATCGACAGCGTACTCCTCGAGGATAATTTATCCACAGTGATTGATTGGATTCGGGGAGCGGACATATATGGAGATGGTCACCCATTGATTTGGGACACCCGTAGGTTGGTGAGGGAGTTGACCTCCTTTTAGATAGCTGATGTGTATCGAGAGGCGAACAGTGCAGCAGATTAGGTTGACTCTCATGTTACCCGGGACTCCGAGGAGGTTCTTTGGATAAGCTTAGTATGTATTCCACAATTTACTCACTTTTGACTTGACAAGTTGTACTCATGTTAGAGTTATACTACCCCCCCCCACCCCAAAAAAAAAAAAAAGACTAGTGATAGGAGGTCCCCAAATTTTGTACACAGAGTCTCCTACACCACATGGGTACAAGGGATCAGGGCAACTCATAGGAAATGGTATGATAGAGAAGGTGATGGAAGACTAAATAGGCAAGTCAAATTATGTCACGCCCCGAGCCCAAGGCGTGGCAGACGCCGCACGCCCCGATCCCGAGGCATGGCAGACGCCGCACGCCCCGAGCCCGAGGCGTGGCAGACGCCGCACGCCCGCACGGCGGGCCGCACAGGCGTGCAAGGCATCAGATCATATCAAAGCAAATACAGATATTCAAAACTGACATAATTATTTAAATTTATTCAAAAGCAGTCTTACAAAATTTCAAAATAACATTTACTAACATAATTCAAATGTCCAAACTAATCTAACTGAAATGCCAATAACTTATGGAAACATCTAACGTACTCCCCAATTCCGTGCGATCAAGCCTCTGGATCTGAAAAATAGAGAAAATAAAATAATGAGCTACACTAACCCAGTAAGCAACAAAATACCCCAAAGTGGGGTCGGAGCATATCAAGTCAAAATACAGGATAATGACTGGAATAAATCAAAAATAACATCGTTTTACTATTTTCAAAATTTATTATCATTTTTCCAAAAACTCTGATACCAGAATCTCAACATAATAGGCTACGGCCACGTAACCCAGTGGCATGGGTTGCACAAGGTGCCAAATTCACTATTTTTATCCACCGATGGCAGCCGGTGTTGCACAAAAGTGCCAAATCCACTATTTTTATCCACCGATGGCAGCTGGTGTTGCACAAAAGTGCCAAATCCACTATATTTATCCACCGATGGCAGCCGGTGTCGAAATCGGTTCCTCACAGATTACAAGTCGACAGGTCCAACGTATAATCACCATTGGCGGGGCCAGAACAGAACAGATCAGATCATAGCCATGCTGAGAATGCATATATATAAAAACAGATTTCATAAATTGTCCAGTCATAGTTTATGGATTTCAAAGCATATAACGTAATTTTTAAATAAAATTTAACATGCCAGACCCATTTTATTAAATACAAAATATATTTCGAAATTTAATCTACTAATAATTATTTTAGAAAAATGCACTTTGAAGCATTAAGTTACTTCTTCTCGCTTAATCCCTACTTCAGATAGGCGGATCACGTTCACCTGTTTAAATTTAATTAATTCCTTGTTAATTTCAGAACTAAGCAAAATCCAAAAATAATACTATTGGACACGGCCCAACAGGGTCCAGAGTTGGCCCATAATGGGCATGGCTCGATAGGGCCCATATCGGACACGGCCCAATGGGCCCGCATAGACCCAACTAAATAGGGCTCCCAAGGTTGGCTTCTAATTGGTTCATTTATGCAATAAAAATTTATTGTAGAGACTAATACTTAATTACAGGATACTGTTCTACAATAAAACTTGAGTAAAGGGACCAAACAAATATATTTGAGGGCCTTTATATAATAAATCTTTCTTATAGGGATCAAACATAATTTACAGAAGGCTCTTTTATGCAATAATATACTATCAAGGGCTTAACTGTAAAATTGCATTTATTGGCCAAACGGGTTCGGGTTTTGGGTTCCGGACTTCGGGTCTAAATTGGGTTTCGGGTTTTCTTCTCCTTTTTTTTTGTATCGGATTTCGGGTTCGAACCGGGCCCAAGTTGGGCCCGCAGTGAATAGGGCCCGTGAACAGGGCCCTTCTTCTTCCCCAAACCCCCACGAACAGGGAAAGAAGAAGAAGAGGAAGAAGGGACCGGCTGGGGGGGTTAGCCAAGGCGGCCGGGAGTGGTTGACCGGTCGACGGCCGGCCGACTGCAGTGGCGGCCGGCGGCTGCTGCGGCTGATGCCCAGAGATGGTCACCCAAAAGAAGGGTGAATTGGGTGTTTTAAAATTTTTGTCTAATTAAACAATACACACAAGTGTATGTGCAAAAGTAAAATTAAAATGGTAAGCACAGTCAATCGCAAACGCAGAGGTTTATAGTGGTTCGGAGCTTCCACTGCTCCTACATCCACTCCCCAAACACCTTTGAGAATTTTTCACTATAATCAGCGATTACAGTCCGGTAGTTTTTCGAGTGAACTACCCAACTCGTTGTTTTACCCCGGGCTAACAACGAACCCTACAATCTCCCAATTTAACCTAGGCTTGGGACGCCTAACCCTTGTTCCAAGTCCCTTGACTGGAACAAGCACAATATTCAAGTGTATTACAAGAATTTAAAAGCTCTTATGAAAGCAAATAAAACGATGAAGAACAATAAGACCGGAAGAACCCTCTTTGCCGTTGAAAGCGTGGATGATGGTGGTTCTTCCGATGTGGATCACGTTGGCTTGAATGTGAGCTTTGATTGCCGAGTGGGAGTGATTAGATGAGCACGAAATCAGGTGAAGAAGACTTGAATGCACTTGATTTCTCCTCTTGAAAGCACTAACTCCCTTGTAACTCTTTCTCTTTTTTCTCTCTTGAATGCTCTTATGTTTGGTTGGTGAGAAGATGTTTTTAGGCACTTAAAAGCTCCTTTTTATACTCCTACAAGCAATAGATCCGTTAGACACAAAAATATAGCCGTTTGAATTTCAAACAAACCTACAAAAGTGTGTCAGTCGCGTCCCAGGCGTTCCGGAGACGTCTCCGCTTGAACGAGAGACGTCTCGGCTGTATAAAAAATCTTTTGACGATATTGGAGTCGACTCGGCGCTTTCTGGGGACGACTCCGAAGAAGAACAGCTCGATTTCTTGTTTTTCTGTTTTTCTGAGAGAGTCGGCTCGCGTGCCTCGGGGGACGTCTCGGGATTTTTGTGCTTTATGCGTGGGGACGACTCTGCGACGTCGGGGACGACTCCGACGTTTTCTCAATGAAAAACCAAATCCTCTGGAATCCCTGAGAGAGTCGACTCCGCGTCCTTCGGAGACGACTCGCGCGCATCCCTTGAAATCGACCTTTCTGCCGTCTCTGAGAGAGTCGGCTCCGGAAAGCCGGGAGTCGACTCCGACCCTACGAGACGCCTCGGCAGGTGCCGGGGACGTCTCCAGACGTGCCAGTTTCTTCTCTATGTGCCAGAGACGTCTCTGGAACAAAGCGGAGACATCTCGGCTGCCCCTGATCTGTTTTCTTTATCTCAAAAATCTTCAATAAATCCTCCAAAAAATATGGGAACATGCCTTGACAATTCTTAATAATATTCTTAGTTAAACACCTGAAATGCTCAAGTAAATTGTTAATATAAAGAGAATTATACTCTAGTGTTTTGTATTCATCAAAATCCATTAGGGGGTCAACAATCTCCCCCTTTTTGATGATGACAAAACACTGAGTATATGCAAAATTTAAAATTAAACATATACACAGTATTTGATCAGATGTACAAGTATTGTGCTTTGGTTAGAGCTAGATACAGTATGCATAATTCAATATAGTTAACTGTCAGTTCTATCCTTATGCATAAGTATTGATTTTAGTAGCTCTTTGAGCAATTTTGGCATATCATCTATCAATTTTAGATTTGAATCAAGTTAAAGTGTAAATTAATGAAATACTGATGATACTTTTGACTCCCCCTTTCTTTTTCAGAAGGGCAATTGTCTTAAAGCCAATATTCTTCAATTTTATCTTTTCATTTTGTTGATTCTAATTAAACTTTCAAGTGTGAGTGTAAATTTTGCATTTTAGCATTTCATATTGCATATTGGTTCTACTCCCCCTTTTTGTCATCAACAATGAAGGGGACAAATTTTTCTTAGGTGCGTAAAAGCGATGCCTATTAGAATTCAGCATTCATATTACAATGAAATATTTAATGACTTGGGAAGGTGAAGTTTACTCCCCCTTTGTTTTGGAATTCATTTCAGACCTTTTAAATGTAGTTATTACAAGTTGTGCTCCCCCTGTTTCATATGCATTGTCAAGTTGGGAAAATAGTGAAATGGTTGCACATTGTCAAGTTTGAACATTCAAGGTATGTTATGGCATTTCCATGGCACATCACAGTATTAGAAACATACTCCAAGATTCGAAAAGAAGGGTTATGACATTCATATAGCATTACAATCATTTGACGCCATTACAAGGATAAAAAGCCATTACAAGGATTGATTGCTAATACAAAAGAAAGAGTTTCATATAAGCCTAGGGTTTTACAAAAAGATGAACCCTAGATGTCCACAAAATGTGCCTCACCGGCGACCACGCTCAATAGCCCCAGCAGCAGCCTCCACAAACCTATTTATTGCATCCATTAGACTTCTAAAGTTATCTCCCTGAGATTGATTGAGGGCCGTCACTAATGCTTCAAATTTATGAGTTGCCCTGTCAATCCTTCCTCTAAGTTGGGCAGCCACACTGCCCACATTGCCTTCAGGGCTCGTTAACTCTTGAAGACCATCCGATATGATCTTCAATTCAGCCTGTATCTCACATGATCTTCTTGTTTGGTTTGATGCCACACAAACCAATTCTGACCCTATAGCTTCCATTTGAGTTTTGATTTCTTTCAATTCTTCCAAGAGTGCTTCATATGAGGTGCGGATGGGAGCTAACTCAGCAGAAATCACTGATCTCATTTCTTCCCTCATCTGCTGGCACATCATAGATGCTAGGGTGTGCATCTACTCATCTGACAAGAGCGTCGATCCACAAGCTGGAGGAGGAGGCATGGAAGTGGATGGCCCAGCCGAGCTGGAAGGTACATCAGGAAAGCTCTCCATATGATCAGTGAAGGGTATAGGGCTATGTGGAGGAGAGAGGTGGACAGGCTCCTGATGATGAATCTGAGGCTCTACAGTTTGAGATTTTCTTTTACAGACCTTAACCCAAGCCCCGTCTTTCTTGTGAAACTCCATCCTATGTAGTGTGCTCTCATTGTAGAAATCAGTGTTTTTCAAGGGTTTCTCTGGCTCATTTTCAGGGATAGGAACCTTAAAGTGCTTGAAAAGTAGGGTGAAGACCATCCCATACGGTATGCTAAATCTGGAATACCTATGACATATTGAGATGTAGTTTAACATGAGCCTAGGGAGGTTTAGGGGAATCCCTAGCAAGATGTGGTGCATAATGGCTAAATCTCGCTCCAAAATGAAGTCGAAGCGACCGGTTTTTTGGAACAAGACCCTGTTAATTATGCTCAAGAGCAATCTCATTTCAGCATTGAGGTCTTGGGACTTAACTATGTCAAGAGGACCGCAGTCCTCTCTTCCTAAAATTAGGTTTAAAGCTGTCTCCCTTTGAGGATGTGAGGTCGGAGCCTCACCGTACTTGGGTATTTGTAACAAGCTAGATAAAATGTCCTCATTGATTTTTACCAATGTGCCTCGGACATATCCGGTGTACCCCGAGCTCCCTAAGGCCAAATTACTAAAGATTTCTCTCATTAGGCCGGGATAGGTTGATATGTTTAGGGAACATAGGTGTTCCCAACCTTGGGCACGGAGTCTCTCTCCAATAGAGAACCCCTCACTCGCTAAGAAATGAAAATCTATGTGCCTACCTGTTGTCACTGTGCGATTCACATAGGAGGGAGTCACGGTTGACAGAGCAACCGGAGGAGACGGCGCGGAGGACTCTTCCCTTCGTTCCTCGTCGTTTGCCACCCTAGGACGCCTCCCACCACTACGCCTAGCTTTCTTAGGTGCCATTGATCGAAAATCTAGGAAAATGGGAAGTGATTTTGGTTCGATTTGTGGTGGAGAGAAGATGGATGCTAGGGTTTAGGATTTCGTTGGGGACGATGGAAAGCAGCTCGGGACGGCTCGAGCTGTTTCGGCCTATTTAAAAAAAAACATTCATTCTGTCCCCGAGACGTCTCCGCGACTAATGCGAGACATCTCGCCGGGGGGACGTCTCTGCGATTTGCCAGAGACGTCTCCGGCACTGAAGGATTTTAGAAGGTTCTCAATCTTTTTCCAATTCGTTTTATTCAACCTTAATGATCAGTTTGATTTCTTTTGGCGAATATAAAGTGACCTTGCTTGTGATCCTTCCCTTTAATAATACATCCTATAAAAGCTTGACAATGATTTTTGATAGATTCATATTTTCATTCATTAGGTACTTAGTTTCCTATATGTGACCTTGAAGTGTATTATTAGTTTGAGTAGCATTCATATTTATCTCTAGAGCATACAAAGCATTGCATATATTTGAGAAGTTAAATCATTTAAGCTATAGTGTTGAGATCAAGTCATGCTTGCATTACAAATTCAATCTACTTGCTAGGATCATACAAGCACAAGGCATTCCTTAAAAAGTTGAACCTATCTTTACAAAGGGGCTTTGTAAAGATATCGGCCAATTGATTTTCAGTGCATACATACTCAATCAATACATCATTTTTCAACACATGATCCCTTATAAAGTGATGCCTAATCTCTATGTGTTTTGATTTAGAGTGTTGGACAGGATTTTTTGTTAAATTGATTGCACTTGTATTATCACATCTAATTGGAATATTGTCCATTTTGATACCAAAATCTTCAAGTTGTTGCTTAATCCAAAGAACTTGGGCACAACAGCTTCCGGCTGCAATGTACTCAGCCTCAGCTGTGGACAAGGCAACTGAATTCTGTTTCTTGCTAAACCAAGAAACCAAGTTAGCACCCAAGAATTGACAGGTGCCACTTGTGCTTTTTCTGTCGAGTTTGCACCTGACAAAATCAGCATCGGAATAAGCAATTAAGTTTAAATCAGATTGTTTAGAATACCATAAACCTGCATTAGATGTCCCTACTAGGTATTTGAATATTCTTTTAACAGCTTGCAAGTGTGATTCCTTAGGACATGCTTGGTATCTAGCACACATGCAAACACTGAATAATATGTCTGGTCTACTAGCAGTAAGGTAAAGTAAAGACCCTATCATACCTCTGTACAATTTGCAGTCTACACTTTTACCTTTTTCATCTTTGTCAAGCTTGCAACTTGAGCCCATGGGTGTGCTGATTTCCTTTGCATCCTTCATCTTGAACTTTTCCAACATTTCTTTGATGTATTTGGACTGACTGATGAAGATGCCTTCCTCTGATTGTTTTATTTGTAGCCCAAGGAAGAAGTTGAGCTCACCCATCATGCTCATTTCGAATTCTCCCTGCATAAGCTTAGCAAACTCTTGACAAAGACTATCATTAGTAGCACCAAAAATTATATCATCCACATAAATTTGCACAAGCAATAAGTCATTCCCTTTTCTTTTAATGAAGAGTGTTTTGTCTACATTTCCTCTTTTAAACTTATTTTCAATTAGGAAATTACTTAATCTTTCATACCACGCCCTAGGGGCTTGCTTAAGTCCATACAATGCTTTATGCAATTTAAAAACATGATCTGGATGTAAGTGGTTTTCAAAACCTGGAGGTTGTTCTACATAAACTTCCTCCATTATATAACCATTTAAAAAAAGCACTTTTTACATCCATTTGATAGAGTTTGAAATCCATGAAGCATGCATATGCCAAAAGTAGTCTAATATCCTCTAACCTGGCAACAGGAGCAAAAGTTTCATCAAAATCTATGCCTTCCTCCTGATTGTAGCCTTTGGCTACTAGCCTAGCTTTGTTTCTTATTACTATTCCATCTTCATCTAGTTTATTTCTATATACCTACTTGGTGCCTATAATTGAAACATTAGGGGGTCTTTTCATTAGAGTCCAAACTTGATTTCTTTCAAATTGGTTTAATTCCTCTTGCATAGCATTTATCCAATTTTCATCTTTTTCGGCTTCTTCTAGTGATTTAGGCTCTATCTGTGAAACAAATGCAAGATAATTACTTGTGTTTCTTAAAGAGGATCTTGTCCTTACCCCTTGTGAAGGGTCACCAAGGATTAGATCCCTTGGATGACCATGTGCATACCTCCATTCCCTAGGAAGATCTTGATTTCTCGCTGGGGGTTGATCTCCTTCATCTTGCTAAATTGTATCTTCTTTGATTTCATCCTCATGTTGTTTGTCTTGTATGGAGAATTCCTTCATTCTGTCTTCAAGTATACCTGCATCACCATCTTCTTCTTTTCTAGAAGAATCTCCATTAGCTTCATCAAAAACAACATGAATGGATTCTTCAACAACGAGAGTTCTCTTGTTGAAGACCCTGTATGCTCTACTAGATGAGGAATAACCTAAAAAGATCCCCTCATCTGATTTAGCACTAAACTTACTTAGATTGTCCTTTCCATTGTTTAAAATAAAGCAGCGACAACCGAAAACATGAAAATAACTTATATTGGGCTTCTTATTTTTCAACAACTCATAAGGTGTTTTCTTTAAGATAGATCTAACTAAAGCGCGGTTTAAAATATGGCAGGCAGTATTGATTGCTTCAGCCCAAAAATACTTTGGTAGATCCGATTCGAACAACATGGTACGAGCCATATCTGCTAGTGTGCGATTCTTCCTTTCTACCACCCCATTTTGTTGGGGTGTCCTAGGGGCCGAAAAATTATGATTGATACCGTTTTCTTCACAAAATTTTTCAAAATGCTGATTTTCAAACTCGGTACCATGATCACTCCTAATTGCTTTTAGTTTAAGGTTAAGCTCATTCGAAATCCTATTATGAAACTTGATAAAGGCGGGAAAGGACTCATCTTTGTGGGCAAGAAATGAAACCCATGTAAAACGTGAAAAGTCATCAACAATTACAAGACCAAACTTCTTACCCCCTAGACTAGCAGTTCTAGTGGGTCCAAATAAATCCATGTGAATTAGTTCTAAGGGTTTTGATGTTGAGACTATGTTCTTAGATTTGAAAGAGCTTCTTGTCTGTTTCCCTAGTTGACATGCAGCACAAATTTTGTTCTTTTCAAAGTCTATTTTTGGTAGTCCTTTGACTAGATCTTTGTAATCAATTTAGAAATTAAATCCATGCTAGCATGCCCTAACCTACGATGCCATAACCAGCTAGTCTCATTGACCTTGACATCCATGGCTACAAGACATTGGCCATCCTTCATGGTGAGATCATCAAGATCTACCATGTAAACATTTCCAAGCCTATGTCCCATAAGTATGATTTCATTGTCAATTGGACTACTAATTATGCATAGGAAAGATTCAAATGACACTTTAAAGCCCTTGTCACAAAATTGACTTATACTTAATAAATTATGTTTTAATCCATTAACTAACAATACATTGTCAATAAATGAGGAGGGTGATATGGAGATTTTACCAACGCCAATGATTTGACCTTTAGCATTGTCTCCAAATGTGACTACTCCTCCTTCTTTTGATTTCAAGGTGACGAAAAGGTTCTTGTCACCGGTCATATGCCTTGAGCAACCGCTATCAAGATACCACATTCTCTTTTTGCTCCCGGCTGCAAGGCATACCTGCAAAATAATCATGTGACGCTCTTAGGTATCCAAGTTTTCTTGGGTCCTTCTTGGTTAGTGTAGTTGGTTCCCTTAGGCACCCACATTTTGGTTGTGTTTTTACCCTTTACAAATGTGTTCTTATTAGTTTGAATCTTTCTTTGAATGCAAGAATAAGCTTTATGTCCACTTTTCTCACAATAAAAACATGTAGGTTTTTCAGTTTTGACATCTTTTGCTTTTACAAAAAAGTTCTTTAGATATTTTTGTTGTTTGCTAGTTTTGTATCCTAATCCGGCTTTATTAAAAACAGCTCTTTAATTGGATAGAATAAGATTTAATTTTTCCGAGCTATGTGTAAATTTCTGCACAATTGGTTTATACTTGTGTAGCTCATCTTTAAGGTCCAAATTTTCTTTAGCTAATTCTTCTTTATCATTTTTAAGGGATTCGACATTTTGTGCAAGTGAAGTATTACTATTGAGTAGGAATTTGACTCTTAGATTTAATTCCTTAATGAGTGTTTTTGCCGTTTCATTTTCAATGCTAAGTTTTAAATTTTTATCCTTTAGGTCAATGATGCTATCATTTTCATAGCTCTCCTTTTCAATCAATAGGTTTTTAATGTCATCCTTTAGTTTTTGATTGGAGGCCTTTAGTTCTTTATTTTTTACTCCTAACATACTACAATCATTCATGAGTTCTTGGAAAGCTTCATATAATTCTTCTAAGATAAAATCTGTAGTTGAGCTTTGACATACCTCATCGTCGTCGAATGCCATGAAACACAAATTGGCGGTTTCTTCCTTCACTTCCTCGGAGGAGGATGTGTCACTATCATCCCAAGTCGCTTTCAACGCCTTCTTCTTCTTCTTTCCATAGTGCTTCTTCTGTTGAGGGCATTCAGAGCGGATGTGTCCCGGTCTCTTGCAATCATAACATATGATTGGGTCTCTTTCTTTTTCTTTTTCCTTTTTCCAATCATTTCTCCCTCCAAACCTCTTTCTTGGGAAGGCCTTCTTTCTTCTTATAAATTTTTTGAACTTCCTTACTATTAAGCCCAAGTCTTCATCTTCACTTTCTTCTTCACTTTCACTGCTTTCTTCTTCACAAATACTTGAAGTAGCCTTGAGGGCGATTGTCTTCTTCTTTGACACATCTTCTTCATGTTGCTTCATTGTGAGCTCATGCGTCATCAATGAGCCCAATAGTTCTTCAAGTGCCAAGGTGTTGAGGTCTTTGGCTTCTACGATCGCCGTGACCTTTGCTTCCCAAACTTTTGGCAAGGACCTGAGAATTTTTCTCACAAGTTCTGAGTTAGTGTAAGATTTACCCAAATTCTTTAAACCATTTATTATATCAGTGAAGCGTGTGAACATACATGAAATAGTTTCGTTGGGTTCCATCTTAAATAATTCATATTTGTGAACTAGAATGTTCATTTTAGACTCCTTGACTTGATTAGTACCCTCGTGGGTAACTTCAAGCCTATCCCATATTTCCTTGGTGGAACTACATGTGGAGACTCTATTAAACTCATTTACATCTAGAGCACAAAACAATGAATTCATGGCTCTAGCATTGAGTTGAACCATCTTATTATCATTCTCATCCCAATCCTCCTCAGGTTTGGAAACCTGAACGCCATTAACTGTGAGAGATGGTTCGTGTGGTCCTTTGATTATAACCCTCCACAAGGCATAATCTTGTGCTTGAATAAAAATTCTCATTCTAGTTTTCCAATAGAAATAATTTGTCCCATTGAAGAGTGGAGGTCTATTGGTAGCCTGCCCCTCAGCAGGAACATTGTTGAAGGATGTTGCCATCTTGATCTTTGGCAAAGACGGTTAGGTCTTCAAGAATACTCAGAGCACCTGCTCTGATACCACTTGTTGCCCAGAGATGGTCACCCAAGAGGGGGGTGAATTGGATGTTTTAAAATTTTTGTCTAATTAAACAATACACACAAGTGTATGTGCAAAAGTAAAATTAAAATGGTAAGCACAGTCAATCGCAAACGCAGAGGTTTATAGTGGTTCGGAGCTTCTACTGCTCCTACATCCACTCTCCAAACACCTTTGAGAATTTTTCACTATAATCAGCGATTACAGTCCGGTAGTTTTTCGAGTGAACTACCCAACTCGTTGTTTTACCCCGGGCTAACAACGAACCCTACAATCCCCTAATTTAACCTAGGCTTGGGACGCCTAACCCTTGTTCCAAGTCCCTTGACTGGAACAAGCACAATATTCAAGTGTATTACAAGAATTTAAAAGCTCTTATGAAAGCAAATAAAACGATGAAGAACAACAAGACCGGAAGAACCCTCTTTGCCGTTGAAAGCGTGGATGATGGTGGTTCTTCCGATGTGGATCACGTTGGCTTGAATGTGAGCTTTGATTGCCGAGTGGGAGTGAGTAGATGAGCACGAAATCAGGTGAAGAAGACTTGAATGCACTTGATTTCTCCTCTTGAAAGCACTAACTCCCTTGTAACTCTTTCTCTTTCTTCTCTCTTGAATGCTCTTATGTTTGGTTGGTGAGAAGATGTTTTTAGGCACTTAAAAGCTTCTTTTTATACTCCTACAAGCAATAGATCCATTAGACACAAAAATATAGCCGTTTGAATTTCAAACAAACCTGCAAAAGTGTGTCAGTCGCGTCCCAGGCGTTCCGGAGACGTCTCCGCTTAAACGAGAGACGTCTCGGCTGTATAAAAAATCTTTTGACGATATTGGAGTCGACTCGGTGCTTTCTGGGGACGACTCCGAAGAAGAACAGCTCGATTTCTTGTTTTTTCTGTTTTTCTAAGAGAGTCGGCTCGCGTGCCTTGGGGGACGTCTCGGGATTTTTGTGCTTTATGCGTGGGGACGACTCCGCGACGTCGGGGACGACTCCGACGTTTTCTCAACGAAAAACCAAGTCCTCTAGAATCCCTGAGAGAGTCGACTCCGCGTCCTTCGGAGACGACTCGCGCGCATCCCTTGAAATCGGCCTTTCTGCCGTCTCTGAGAGAGTTGGCTCCGAAAAGCCGGGAGTCGACTCCGACCCTACGAGACGCCTCGGCAGGTGCCGGGGACGTCTCCAGACGTGCCAGTTTCTTCTCTATGTGCCAGAGACGTCTCTGGAACAAACCGGAGACGTCTCGGCTGCCCCTGATCTGTTTTTTTTTATCTCAAAAATCTTCAATAAATCCTCCGAAAAATATGGGAACATGCCTTGACAATTCTTAACAATATTCTTAGTTAAACACCTGAAATGCTCAAGTAAATTGTTAATATAAAGGGAATTATACTCTAGTGTTTTGTATTCATCAAAATCCATTAGGGGGTCAACAATGGACGGGCGTCGAAGGAAAACCGAATGATCTCGGTTTGGGGCCAAAGCAAAGGAAGGAAATCAAGCATGTTCAGACTAGATCGAAGAGCAAAAAGGGAAAAGGGATTACCGGCAGTCGACGGAGAGGCAGATCCTGACCACGGCTGCTCGATCCGGTGGACAAGCGGCGGCGGTAGCAGTGCTCGGAACCGAGAGGATGGATCTCAGAACAAGGGCAGGCCGCGAGAGGAATCCGGATGGCGCTCGGTCGGAAAGACACGCCGGTCACTCGAAAGGTAAGAACAGAGGAAGGAGAGGGAGGAGAAGCTCGGAGGTGCCCTAGGGATGAGGGCTTGGGGGTTTTTATCACCCCCTTGTAACGGCTCTCCGCCGCGTGAATCGCGGCGGCCGAGCGAAATCCGCGGCCGGGATTGGCCGCGGATTGAGCGGGGGGGGGGGGGTGCCGCGGGATCCCCGCGGCGCCCTTGCCTCGTTTGTCCCCGGAGGAGCTGGAGAGGATCGCCATCGCGATCCTCTGTTCCGACTCTTCCCAAAAGAAGACGCGGCTAAAATCGGCTGGGGCTGCCGACTTCAGCCCGTATCTCACATTTTCTCCCCCTTAGAAAAATTTCGTCCTCGAAATTTAACATACCTTAGCTTGCAAAAAGGCCCAGATATTTTTTCTTCATCTCGTCCTCCAGTTCCCATATAGCCTCACTTTCTGAGTGATTGTTCCACTAGATCTTAACATAAGAAATTATGCACCTCCTCAACACATGTTCCTTTCTATCAACCACACGTATAGGCTGCCTAACGTGCATAGCAGAGAACTTGAGAAAAAGTATAGGCACCACTACCTACAAAGCTAAATTTAATGTATCCAAGGATCTGAAATTTTATCCGTTTTTCATGGCAGTTAATGGTAGCAAAGTGTGACGCTAACCAGTCCATACCAAGAATTATGTCAAAGTCATACATATCTATAACTATCAAATCAGCATGCAAGTCTCTACCTACTATCTGAACTGGACAAGTCTTGCAGACCTGATTACCAATCATCCCACTTCCGGCAGGGGTGTTAACATGTAAATCATACTCTAACGGCATGCAAGGTAGGTCATGTTTTCGCACAAATATCCATGACACAATGAATGTGCAGCACTAGAATCAAACAGTATATAAGCATAAACAAAAGCAACCGGTAGTGTACCTGACACCACAGTACTGGATGCCTGAGCATCCTGCTGAGTCAATGCATAAATACAACCCTGTGTGTGCGGTCTCCCTCCTATCTGCTGCTTAGGAGAAGAAGGCTGAGCAAACTGAACCGGAGCAGGAGAACCTTGCACTTGCTGGGTCCTTGTAGCTTGAGGCCTCTGATCTGATTGTGATACTTGCCGATTGCAAGGGCACTCTGCTATCTTATGACCCTGTTGGCCATATCTGAAACATGCACCAGATAATCGTCTACAGAGTTCTGTCTTATGGGCACCACCACATGCTTCACATTTAGACTGGTCTTGTTGAATAGTCTCTCCATAAGATCCCTGCTTTTCTGATTGCCCAGACTTATTACGAGATTTTGCTGTCCTATTAGAATTCTGTCCACTATGAGTATCATCATCTCTGCTCCTCTTCTTTTGTATTCTATCTTTTGAATCTTGTGTTTCCTTCCAAACAATTCATATTCTTGGCCCTGTCTACTAGGTCATCATAGTTGGTTGAGTGCACTACGGCCAAACCCCGACGTAATTGAGGCTTCAATCCTTCTTCAAATCTCCTCATCCGGGACTCTGCATCTATGACAAGGGTGGGAGCAAACCGAGCTAACCTGTCAAACTCTGCCTCATACTCATCCACGGTCATAGTTCCTTGAGATAGATTTAGAAATTTTCTCTCTAGCTCCCTAAGGCGACTTGAAGGGAAATACTTGGAGTAGAAGGCTGTGCGAAACCTCTGCCAGGTAAGTGCCTCCTGCTCGGGTGCCAATGTGCGCTCCACAGACATCCACCAATGATGAGCTCGGTCCTGAAGCATATAGGTGGCAAATCTGACCTTCTCTTTATCGGTGCACTCCATTGCTTTGAAGGCTTTCTCCATTTTATCTATCCAAGCTTCGGCCTCTTGAGGACTAGTGGTGCCTTTAAAAGCCGAAGGAGCCATTCTCTTGAATTCAGCTATACTCCTTCTTTGCTCCGGAGGATCAACGACTTGCTGGATTGGTTGCTGAGGTTGTTGCCTCTGTTGGCGTACTAACCCAACGACCTCCTCAATCAGTTCGAGCACCCGGGTTTGATTTCCGGCGACAGCTTCCGGAGTCATTGTTGATTGATCCTGGGGCCCTGAGCTTTGTGAAGCCTCGTCCGCTTGGTTAGCAGGAACTCTTCTCCGAGAGCCCCTAACCATCCGATTCAAACTACGGACACGGCGAGGCGGCATTCTGATTCAGTGAAAATATATAAATGTCATAAAATCATCGAAACAGAATAATACGAAATAATTAGCAAAAACAAATAAACCTTATCCTCTTGTTTAGTTCCTACCCATCTCTCAATCTTTTCGACGAATCCTAGGAATCCTAAAACTTAGGCTCAAATATGACTGTTTCTTTTATGATCCTTAGTAATCTTAAACCTGAGCTCTGATACCACCAAATCTGTCATGCCTCGAGCCCGAGGCGTGGCAGACGCCGCACGCCCGCACGGCGGGCCGCACAGGCGTGCAAAGCATCGGATCATATCAAAGCAAATACAGATGTTCAAAACTGACATAATTATTTTAAATTTATTCAAAAGCAGTCTTACAAAATTTCAAAATAACATTTGCTAACATAATTCAAATGTCCAAACTAATCTAACTGAAATGCCAATAACTTATGGAATCATCGGAACATCTAACGCACTTCCCAATCCCGTGCGATCAAGCCTCTGGATCTGAAAAATAGAGAAAATAAAATATTGAGCTACACTAGCCAGTAAGCAACAAAATACCCCAAAATGGGGTCGGAGCATATCAGGTCAAAATACAGGATAATGACTGGAATAAATCATAAATAACATCGTTTTACTATTTTCAAAACTTATTATCATTTTTTCAAAAACTATGATACCAGAATCTCAACATAATAGGCTACGGCCACGTAACCCGGTGGCATAGGTTGCACAAGGTGCCAAATCCACTATTTTTATCCACCGATGGCAGCCGGTGTTGCACAAAAGTGCCAAATCCACTATTTTTATCCACCGATGGCAGCCGGTGTTGCACAAAAGTGCCAAATCCACTATATTTACCCACCGATGGCAGCCGATGTCGAAACCGGTTCCTCACATATTACAAGTCGATAGGTCCAACGTATAATCCCCATTGGCGGGGCCAGAACAGAACAGATCAAATCATAGCCATGCTGAGAATGCATATATATAAAAATAGATTTCATAAATTGCTCAGTCATAGTTTATGGATTTCAGAGCATATAACGTAATTTTCAAATAAAATTTAACATGCCATACCTATTTTACTGAATACAAAGCCTATGTCAAAACATAATCAGTTTATCAAATAATTTAGAAATCATACTTGAAGTATTAAGTTACTTACTTCTTCTCGCTTAATCCCTACTTCAGATAGGCGGATCAGGTTCACCTGTTTAAATTTAATTAATTTCTTGTTAATTTCAGAACTAAGCAAAATCCAAAAATAATACTATTGGACATAGCCCAACAGGGTCCAGAGTTGGCCCATAATGGGCATGGCCTGATAGGGCCCATATCGGACACGGCCTAATGGGCCCGCATAGACCCAGCTAAATAGGGCTCCCAAGGTTGGCTTCTAATTGGTTCATTTATGCAATAAAAATTTATTGCAGGGACTAATACTTAATTACAGGGTACTGTTCTATAATAAAACTTGAGTAAAGGGACCAAACAAATATATTTGAGGGCCTTTATGTAATAAATCTTTCTTATAGGGATCAAACATAATTTATAGAAGGCTCTTTTATGCAATAATATACTATCAAGGGCTTAACTGTAAAATTGCATTTATTGGCCAAACGGGTTCGGGTTTCGGATTCCGGGCTTCGGGTCTAAACTGGGTTTCGGGTTTTCTTCTCTTTTTTTTTGTTTCGGATTTCGGGTTCGAACCGGGCCCAAGTTGGGCCCGTGAACAGGGCCCTTCTTCTTCCCCAAACCCCCACGAACAGGGAAAGAAGAAGAAGAGGAAGAAGGGACCGGTTGGGGGGGGTCAGCCTAGGCGGCCGGGAGCTGTTGCCCGGTCGACAGCCGGCCAACTGCAGTGGCGGCCGGCGGCTGCTGCGGCGATGGGCGTCGAAGGAAAACCGAATGATCTCGGTTTGGGGCCAAAGCAAAGGAAGGAAATCAAGCATGTTCAGACTAGATCGAAGAGCAAAAAGGGAAAAGGGATTACCGGCAGTCGACAGAGAGGCAGATCCTGACCACAGCTGCTCGATCCGGTGGACAAGCGGCGGCGGGTAGCAGTGCTCGGAACCGAGAGGATGGATCTCGGAACAGGGGCAGGCCGCGAGAGGAATCCGGATGGTGCTCGGTCAGAAAGACATGCCGGTCACTCGGGAGGTAAGAACAGAGGAAGGAGAGGGAGGAGAAGCTCGGAGGTGCCCTAGGGAGGAGGGCTTGGGGGGTTTTATCACCCCCTTGTAACGGCTCTCCGCCGCGTGAATCGCGGCGGCCGAGCAAAATCCGCGGTCGGGATTGGCCGCGGATTGAGAGGGGGGGTGCCACGGGATCCCCGCGGCGCCCTTGCCTCGTTTGTCCTCGGAGAAGCCGGAGGATCGCCATCGCGATCCTCGGCTCCGGCTCTTCCCAAAAGAAGACGCGGCTGAAGTCGGCTGGGGCTGCCGACTTCAGCCTGTATCTCACAAATTACATGGGCCCAAGAAACTTCTCATATACACCATCCTAACTTGACCCTCTAGGCTATGACTGAACGACTCATGCTGACCACCCGGGTTGACTGTCGTTGAGGCGGAGCTCCGGACAATGTGGGAGGGCATCACCTATGCGAGGAGGGTACTTGATGCAGATAGGATATACCTCATGGGAGACTCCTCTACGGTTATTGATTGGATACGAAGAGTAGGTCGATGCGGGGATGGCCACCCATTGATTCGGGAGACTCGCCGACTGGTCCGGGGGATGGGTTCTTTTCAGGCAATACATGTGTATCAAAAGACGAGCAAAGCTGCAGACTGAATTGCCTCATATGTTTCTCGGCACTCTGGAGAGGTTATTTGGATTATTGTTGCTGAGATTCTTTCTTTATTGTATCATTTTATTGCTTCTGACTTGGTAGGTTGTACTCACGTAAGAGCTATATGATTGCCGTTTTTTACCCAAAAAAAAGAAAAAAAAAAGAAAAAGAAAAAAAAAAAGGACTCATGCTGCCGACATGCCATCCGTGGTCAAAGTCTTGCGAGGCGTTTACTTTGCCTGACTACATATATTAAGCCGTCGCGGCCTCAACAAGACTCTGAACTCTTGGCTTGGCCGTTGCTCTTGGCGGTCAAAACGGAAGGGTCGAGGCTGGCCACCAGCTCTCCAATGACCTTCACTGCAAACACTATATATCCCATAATGAAGCATATGACTTTTGGGTTAATTTCTTCTGGAATAAGCCAATGTCTCAATGATGTCCAAAGACTCAAAGCCAAATATCAATTTAATATTGTTTGCGTATAAATCTTAAGGACATAAAGACTCCTTCTTCCGGAAATTCTTATAACCTACCCTGGACTTCATGTGCTTGTCGCCCAGCCGAAGTCTCCAACTATATGATGGAGAGAAGCTACATGCCCACCTATCAGTCCATACTCCATACACCTCCATGGAGTCTAAAGCTCTTCCTCTCTTCCTCTTCCTTTGCTCTCTCCTGCTCGTCTCGTTTGCTTTAGCTTCTGCTCCCTCCTACCTGAGAGGGCTCGATCCGAAGGCTGCGGCCCTTCAAGAGCTGGACCGCGTCGTCCATCTCCCTGGACAGCCTCCAGTCAAATTTCGACATTACGCTGGGTACATCACTGTCGATGAGAGACTTGGAAAGGCTCTCTTCTATTGGTTCTTCGAGGCCACTCACAAGCCAGCCAAGAAACCACTCCTCCTATGGCTCAATGGAGGTATGGCAGTATTAGCAAGCTCTTTGCTTGATCATTAGGTACTTGAAGAATGGTGTGGTTGTAATAGTTAGCAACTTTTGGGTGTTGCAGGGCCTGGTTGCTCTTCAGTAGCTTTTGGAGAAGCACAGGAACTGGGGCCATTTCTTGTGAGAAAAGGTGCACCTGAGCTCGAACTCAACAAGCATGCCTGGAACAAAGGCAAGATCATGACCAAGTTTCTCATACTTCACACAAAAATAGTTCCACATTATTTAAATAACATATGTTGGACTTTGGACATCTCTCTTAGAGGTTATATAGGACTATTTAGAGGTGTATACCAACCTCCATTTGGAATGAAAAGCTAATATTTTTTTGATGGTCATGCAGCTGCCAATTTGTTATTCTTGGAGACTCCAGCAGGAGTTGGGTTCTCATACTCCAACACGACCTCAGATCTTGATGTCCAAGGTGATAATGCCACTGGTAGGCATTGAGAAACTCCACTTCAACCTTGAGGAAATTGTTTACCTTCGTCCATTTAATTCCATGCACACCATATATATGTACGTGAACTAAAAATATTATTTTGGTCTTCTTCTAGCATTTAGTTCCTACACATTCCTGGTAAATTGGTTTCAGAAATTCCCACAATACAAACTGAATGCGTTTTACATAGCCGGAGAGAGTTATGCAGGTACTGAAGAAAGAAAGATGCTTTGTTTTAGCTTCTACTCTCTGATCTATCTTTTTCTTAATTAGTTATTTATAAACTTTTCTTCTAAAAGGGCATTATGTACCCCAACTTGCAAAAGTGATATTCGACAAGAACAAAGAAACTCCAGAAGAGGATTACATAAATCTCAAGGGCTTCATGGTATGCATAAGATATTGTTTTTCTGCAAGCTTGTATTCCTATGTTTATGATACAATTCAAAATAGTCGATTGCTAAAATTAATAGTAGATTACAATTCAAGTCCGTGGCCATGACTAGTGCAATTGCAGATTGGGAATGCCCTTCTAGATTTCGAGACGGATCTCAGGGGAATGGTAGATTATGCATGGGATCATGCAGTCATCTCCGATAGAGTTTATCGAAACATCGTAACGAGTTGCAATTTTAGTGCTGCCACATTCTCTCAAGAATGCAACGATGCCTTCTCACAATATTATGCAGTGTATGACATCATTGACATGTATAGCTTATACACACCACGCTGTGAAAGTGGATACCCGAACTTTACTGCTTCTGAAGAAAACCTCGCCTCTTTCTCAAAATTTGTAAGATTTTCCCCAAACTTGCTCCGAAGTTTTCATGTAGCTTTTCTTAGTTCAACATAACATGGGGATGCTTATTCTCCAAATAAAGATTGCCTTCAAGTTCCTCATAAAAATGCAATTAATACTTCTCCTTCCAAACTAGCTAGTAGCTCCTACCTATTTTTCTTATCTCTTTTTTTCTAATGGTAGGAGGACTTGATGCTGAAGATACCAGCTGGTTATGATCCATGCTTACAAACCTATGCAACAGAGTACTTCAACCGTCAAGATGTTCAAGAAGCTTTGCATGCCAATGTCACAAAATTGACACGTCCTTGGTCTCTCTGCAGGTAATTTTGAATGCCAAATATACATAAAGTATGCAATATTTAATGATCTATTAGTTCTTGAACATGATATATTGCTCCTCATCCTTATGTATAATTATCTTATCTTTCCTTTTTCCATGGTCTATCTCAGTCGCTCTGTCAATAGGGCGTGGAATAAATACGAAAGATCGATCCTTCCAACCATCCAAAAACTTATTGATGGCGGAGTTCTCATATGGGTTTTCAGGTGAGATATTAAGCATTTAGCACAAATAATCCATGTCCACTGTGTAATTTACTTCAGATTGTTTAAATTACATCTTAGCATCTTTTTTAGGACGATTATCTTGGAAAGAAACATGAGCAAATCAGACATCGGGAACACTTATAGAATGATCAATGATTTGGGGGAGCAGGGAGCAGTCAATTGCTCCAGAATTGCAATTTAATATGATATTTACCCATTCATTCTACTGGATCCCACACATCTATACCATAACAAACAACCAAATCCTAATTATTAGAGTTTGTATTGTGACTATGTTATGGGAGTACAAACCATATCACAATCATCAGAGTTAGATATGTGATTAGCCAACAAGAGTTCCATCCTTATGCAACACATTCTTATGCATGCACGCAAGCCTTTTCTATGATTTCACACAAGTTTCCTAAGTATATATTCTTTTAATTGATCATCTACAACAAATCTAAGCCCATCGTCTTACCAAGGTCTATATATGTCTATATGGTCTAAACTAGTTTTCATTAATTTGTACTTAATTCATTCTACTTTTACACTTCTTATATACGTATGTCTAATGCTATTGACTTGATGGAAAGGGTGGGAATCCTAAATAAATTGAAAAATAAAGATAAGGATGACTGCTGTCATCGAGCCAGCTTAGATACATGTAACACCTAGCTTGAACCAAGAACCAATACTGGATCAGGTACAAGATGGGTCCAAGTCCAGATACTAGTCCAAATAAATCAAGCAGTTTTTAATAGACCAGGACCCAAATCCTAAACCTATCTTTAGGATAGTCCTAAGGTGTGATAGTCCTGAGGACCCAAATCCTAACCCAATTATTTAGGTCCAAATTAGGCTCGAGTATACAGGTGTGATAGTCTTAAGGACAACTAGAAGATTACGAGGGTCAACAACCTTGATTTTTTAGTCCAAAGCATGATTCTTCATAGTCAACATCAACAACTCATGATGATTGCTCAATTGTAACCTAAAGGCAATTTTATGTTATTCTCTATTGGCTATTTATTTCAATATCATGGGGTTTGCAAGAAATCAAAATTGCACAAAAAGAAGCGCTTGAAGAGGACCTCCAAATAATTCACGATTGATTTCTTAATGCAAAAGTGAAGTACTTGGGGGTTATTAATAGTTTCAAAAGGGCCTTTCCGCAACAATAAACTAATTAAAGATATGATGAAAGAAAAGCTTAATTAACCCAAACTTTATAAGAAAAAAAAATCATATCATAGTCCAAGCATTTTGGTTCATATAACAAATCTCGATTCAAGTAAATTCTAACCCCTTATACAACATTTTCATTATATTTGGCCACAATTTCTCTTTTCCAAGCTTTTACACCATTAGTCCTGATAAAACTCAATAGCTAGTTCATCAAAAGTAAATGTAAGGAAATGTAAATCCTAGTTCTTGATATAATCTTGTTTAGACAAAAAACAAAGAAATATCAAACACTTGGCTTAGGCTTACCATAAATCAAATCTCACTTGTCTAGGTTTATAAGTATCGTTACTTAGCTTCCATTAGGCAATTTATTTTTCAATCATTTTTTTTATCACCTTTACCATTATTGAATGTCAATTACTAACATACATTTCGCAAATCATTCTATTTCATGCTCTTGATTTCTAAAATCATTAAAATGTACAGTTTTTTTACATGCACTTAACTATCTAGTCATCTAAATTTTGATGAAATTTGTTACTTCAATATAATTACCTGACAAACTTCCTATTTGAACAGTGGTGACACGGATGGTAGGATTCCTATAACCTCAACGAGGTATTCATTAAACAAACTGGGATTGGAAATAATTGAGGATTGGTCACCTTGGTTCAACCATAAGCAGGTAGTTAACCGATATTCACATTATTATTTTAAGTGATTAGTTCTAAAGCAACATATCTGATCTTTTTGTAGGTTGGTGGATGGACTATAACCTATGATGGACTGACCTTTATTACAGTTAGGGGTGCGGGGCATCAAGTGCCTACAACTGCTCCTGAACAATCCTTACAACTCATCAAACACTTTCTATCTAACAAAAAGTTACCTCCCATTCCTTTTTAAACAATGGAATTAAAAAATTCGATTTGCTCACTTTATGTTATAGTTTGTTAGCTGTACCTATATAACAATTATTTTTCACCTTGGATTCAAGGCAAGAGATATATGTCATTTTTGATAATTAGGTTGATTGTGTTGTATTACCTAAAGTGATGTTTAAATTGTAAAAGTAATCTATATTTTATAAAATGCCTAAGATTTAGATTGTTTTTGCTCTACTTTTGGGTTTCATCTACACTGTGACCGGCATAAACTTGGACACTTAAGCTAATTTTCATCACATCAAATTTGGCCTTTCTAAAACCAATTGGTTTTAATTGAATCAGATAAGATCTACAGTTGATCTAGTTTGATGTGGGATCCTAATTTAGACCCATATCAAACTCATACCTCTTGCTCTGAAAGTCGAGTCCAAATCAAGTAAGATAATTATCGGATTTGGAGCTTCTTCTTTGTCATTTTGTTTTTTTTATATGCTTTTATATTTTTTAGTCCAAAATCTTATGCTCAAATTCAAATTTGGTCCTGATGACCCTAAAAGGTTAATTTTTATGATACAAAATAATTGAGTAAAAAGATGACTAATTTATTGCCTTGAGTTTGATTGATTTCAGAAAGCCTTCAGTAACTCTATAATGAAATCATCTATCTAAAGCTCTATATGAAAAAAAATAACTCCAAAAAGGTCTTGAAGCAATCCTTAGAAGATCATATGCAAGCACAAAGAATTTTGCTCTAAACTACTTCAAGAGTTGACCCTAAGTTTACAACGAGTCGAACCTGGCACACTGTTACTATCTAATACGCTTTCACAAGCCGACTCCGGCAAATCACGAGTTAAACCTAGATCAGTCTTAGAAGACATACAGAAAGCTATAGAATTCATCGCTTTGGCCAATCAACACATGAAGAGCATGAGCTGACTCCAGTCTAACAAGAGTCAATCCCACAAACAAATGAGTTAACCACTAAAAGGCTACAGAGAAAAGACAAAGAGCTGAAAACCTCATCACATTGGCAAAGTTGACCTATAAAAAGCTCGAGTTGACTCTAGCCAAACAAGAGTCGACCCTAGAAGCAAGTAAGTCGACCCCTAAATGGCCACAGTAGAAAGACATAGAGTAGTAAAACTAAATCCATTAAAGAGTTGAACTCTAAAAACAACGAGTCGACCGAAGAGTTGAACTCTAAAAACAATGAGTCGACCCCTGTCACTAGACAAGTCGACCCCTAAATTGAGAGAATTAACTCCAAATATTCACAATAAAAATATAAAGCACAGCAAAAGCAACAACAAGTTCGAGATGACTTCTAAAGACCACGAGTCGACTCTTATCGACCTCTGAAAACAGTAATGACTAGTTTTTCTGTAGGTTAGAACGGTTATTTTTATTTCATAACGGCCTTTTTAACCTATCTAACGGCAAGGAGTGTGTTCCAACTGATAGTCAACTTTAAAGACCACGCAATAGCACGTATCTAGTAGGATAATGATTACGGGTATCGATCCACAGGGATTGGGGTATAGTTGTTTTTCTTAAAATAAAAAAATATTTAAAATGATGAATTTGTGAAGACTATTAAACTAAACAATTTAATAAAAGAAAATGCAATTAAAGGGATATCAGTTTAGGAGAACCTAGGGCAAGGAATTCACCACTAACATCGGAACAAGGGTTATTTATATTTTAATTTATTCTTGGATAAACATGCAAATTGGCTACAAGCCTAATAAGCATTTAAATAAAAATTCACAAAAGTAATTTGGGCATAATCCATCTTCGGTTGGCATGAAATGTCTACCCTAATCTAAGGTGGTAGCACATCGCATCTTCCCTAAGCATGGACTATTTTATATTTACCTAGTGATCATGAAGAACAGTTGTACGAACATCATACTTAAAATCACAGAAATTAAATATGATTCAAAAGAAGATATTCATTAAAAATAATAAGTTCATACAACTCCAAGAACATAAAATAAAATATAAAACCCATGTCCCTGTGTTAGGGCTGCATCCAGCCCTAGAGAGGAGATCAGCCCTGCATGGAGAATTGAACAGCTGCACTGCAGGGGGACTTCATAATGATTGGCTCCTTCCTCCCGTCGGCTCTCTCCTCTCTTCTCTGTCTCCCGTGAGAACTTGGCTTCTCCCCTGTTTCGAAGAGATCCTGGAACCGGACCCCCAAAGCTTGCCTTCCCTCTCGGTGGAGCTTCCCCTTTTATAGCTTTCTCGAATGAAGAGATAAGGGTGGATGAACGGCTGACGCCTGCGTAGATGATTTGGAGACGATCCGGAAGTTGGTATGCTGTTGGGATTTGATTCCGAAGCAGAGGAAGGTGAGCTGGTAGTTGATCCGGAAGTCTGTTGCTTGATCTTCGGCTGCAGGGGGGTGACAAGGACGTGGAGCAAAATGCAAGGGATGCTGGGATGAATCCGTGGATAAGGATGACTTAGGAGCTTGGAACGGCTGAGAGGTTGATCGCAAAGGGAAGATGCAGATGAATCACGGAAGAAAAGGGATAAGGATGCAAGGTTGGGTAACTGGTTCCTAGTTTAGACGCGTTGGAATTGGTTTGGAATGTGGGATCCTGTGGGGATTCGAAGCTCATCCCATGGATAATGGGAATGAAGCAGCTGTGATTCCGAAATTTACTGGGATGCTATTCACGGCTGCGTGAAACAGGGGATCTGGATCGTATGAAGTAGGTGATAATCCATCGGCAAAGAGATGAAGTTTGGCTGGCAGTTGGGAAGAAATCTGCTGAAGAATCCTTCTGCTGGGAAGAAGTTGGGGATCCGGTTGAGAGGAGATGCTCAGGATGCTGATGGATTCGGAAGAGGAAATCTGATACGGTTGCTTTGAACCGTGAGCTGGGATCAATCCGAATGCTGGGATCCGGGGATACGTTGGATTCATCGTGGGACATTCGGGAAGAATCCGTGAAGGATTGGTTTGTTGGGATGAATCCGGAAGGATGTTGGGATGTGGAGAAGATAAGGATGCTGGGAGGAAGATACGATGGGAAGATGAACTGGGATGTAAATCCGGATGGGGTTGATCCGTGGAAGAATCGGAAGCATGGGAAATGAAGATGAGCAAAGATCATGGGATTCGGCTGGTGGTTATTCCGAAACAGAGGACGTGTGGTTGCCGTGAAGCTCGCAAGGATGAAGCTCATCCGGTTGAGATGCGGCTGGGGAAATCTAGGAGGTGATAGGATCATGCTGTTTCACGCAGAGGGGAAGAAGTTTGGATGCTCATCCGACTGGGAGGAAATCCTTGGACTGCGGACGATGTGGATCATTCACGCGTGAGCTTCTTCCGTGATGCTCGGCATGGCTGGAAAACAGGGGATGGTGTTCACGGTTGGGATAAAGATCGGATCCGCGGAGGAGATGAAGGCTGGCTTGATCCGCAAACGGGAGGGAGGATAAGCTCGAATGTGAGATCGATCTGGAAGAAGACTATGGGCACAGGCGCGAGGGAAGCTGAGAAAATCTCGGCTTGGAGTTTGGTTGGATTTGTAAGAGGAAATGAACTGGCAGTGTTGTGGAGTTGGGAGGTTAGGAAGATGGATTAAGCCAGGGGGACGACGTAAGCTGGGAATCCGGTTCTGTTCCTTGGGCGTGGACGGCCGTGTGGGATGTGCGGAAGAAACGGAGTGACGAGGGAGGAAAGAGAATACGGGAGTTGGGGAAATGGTTGGAGCGTGGGATTTTAGTTGAGGAGTGAATGGAGCTTTAGGATTTGTGCAAATATGTTGGTATGCTTTGAGATCTATGAGACAAATGATCGAAGGGATTATATTATTTTTAATGTTAAACAGGAGAATTGGAATGAGTGGGAAGAAATTTAGGTGAATGTGTGAAGAGTCATTAAGCACTGGGTTTTGGAGAAGAGTTCTTGGAGTCGATTCTGGAGGATGCTGCAGTGTCCATTTAGGCTTTACCTAATTGAGCTCGACTCGACCTGCATGCATTAAGCTTAATCAATAAATAATCAAATCAAACTTGAATTACCTTGGATAATTTATTAAAATGCAATCATGAAGGTAATACAATTTTTTAGTTGAATTTATAAAATATATGAATTAAAATAATGATAAGTGCTATGAATAAGATATTAATTTATGCATTATTTAGCACTTATCACACCCCCCAACCTACATTTTGCTAGTCCTCAAGCAAAATAAAAACTAACTCACTTTCGCAGGAATCGCGATTGCATTTACCGTATGCAATAAGGCTTTAAACCCCCAGGTGGCCCTAGTGGACGAGTTTTGTCTCGTGAGGGTTTCCGGCTCAGATACCCACAAACTGTTGTCTCTACTCAAAGAGTTTATTGTTTTATAAAATCTATTTTCAAATGCATTAATGCCAAGAATTTCAAAAGCACACAAAGTTTTAATTACTAAGTCAGCCCAAATCCTAGGTCAAAATGCAACTTAAGTTGAGGTTATTAAGCTTCCGTTAGGGAGTTGTAAGACTTCTTTATACTTGGGTGCTCGGTGTATCTGGACCATACACAAGCTAAGGCTTTAGATCCCCAAAATACTGCTAAAGCTAGTAGTTTCCAAGAATTGGTCAGATAAGACCTAATCACTGATTCAAAATCATTCTATCTTGCAGGATTTCGAGAGTTGTGGATGTTTACTTTAATACCTCATGGGCTTTATCTGTAATATTCCAGTTTACTCGAATTTTTACAACGATGGCTTTCACACTATCGTCTTTTTCAAGGTCAATATTATTTTCTCTTTCTTTTTTTTCAATTTTTTCATTTTTTGATTTTGATTTTTTTTTTGATTGTGTATTTATAAATAAATTATGCACTTTTACTCTTGTAATGATTCCTCCATGTAGCGAGCATTCAGTCAACACTCCCACGCCAGATGGCATAAGGTGTTGGGCATCAAGACTCCCCTACAGACCTATGCTCGGGTTCCTCATTACAAGCCCGCTGACCTTTGACGATAGGTAGCCCTTTTCGATGTACCTGACTAAATTCACTTTTTTTTTAATAATAAATACGGGATAATAGTGAATTAGATAGGAATGATTCATCAGGACTCAAGGTTGCTACTAGACTTAGTAACATAATGTTGAACCTAATCCTTAGAAGTGCAGGCCATGTGTGTTGTGAAATTCCAAAGTAAAAATTATCTTACAACTCGCTAAAAGAATTTTTAATAAAAAGAACTCAAATTGACTTACTCCTGACTAGTTATTGGGCTTTTTAGATTTTATATACTTTGTATGTTTATCATTTCAGCACTAAAGCATAGAAATTAGGGTTTTTTTTTTTTTTTTTGAATCAACATACTTATTTAACAATGCGAAAATGCGAAAAATTTCTTCAAAAAAAAAAAAAAATTCGAATACAATACCCCCCAACCTAGATCAGACATTGTCCTCAATGTTTTTATTTTTTGATGAAATTTTTTTTTGAATATTATATTATTATTTTTATTGTTTTATATTTTTTTTATTTTGGACGAAAATATGATGCATATGGAGGATAGAAGCATTTTACCGTAGTTGCATCAGTAATATAAGGGATCCTGTTAAGAAAATAAAAAAATGCGAAAAGAAAATATGCAAAAATTAACCTACGAGAATTGGGTTGCCTCCCAACAAGCGCTAAGTTTAACGTCTTCAGCCAGACGCAGTGCATCCTTATCAAATCATACCGGGTTCATGCGGAGTTCTCCAAGGAAGAAAATTCATGGGAAACTGATTGTTGGGCAGAAAATTGACTGCTTCTATGGTCTTTTCTATAGTAACGTCAAAATGGGTCAAGCATGTTTTCAGAGGTTCATCTACCAAAATATAGGGAAGGGCTTCTTTTAAAAGATCGTCCATTTTATCTATTAGGAAGCACTCAACTTCCTTTGCAGGTTGATCAGAGGCACGAAATATATTTAACTTGACCTTCATATTTCCAAAGGATATATTCATCACCCCAGTTCTACAATTTATACTCGCATTGGCTGTAGCTAAAAAGGGACGCCCAAGGATCACGGGGATTTGTTTCTTAGGATTAGGCTCATGTTCCATATCAAGAACGATAAAATCTACTGAAAAATAGAATTTGTCTACCTTGACAAGAACATCTTCAATTATCCCACGTGGTGTTTTTACAGATCGATCAGCCAATTGAAGGGATACCGAGGTTGGTTTTAACTCACCTAACCCAAGTTTCTCATAAACTGAGTAAGGTAAAATGTTGACACTTGCCCCTAGATCTAAGAGTGCTCGATCAATAAAATTATTTCCTAAGACACAGGAGATGGTGGGAGCACCAGGATCTTTGAATTTCGGAGAGGTGTTGTGTTGGAGAATAGAACTCACTTGCTCAGTTAGGAAGACCTTTTTAGGTACATGTGTCCTAGATTTTCGCTTTTGGGTACAAAGATCTTTGAGAAATTTGGCATAAGATGGAACTTGTCTAATAGCATCAAGAAGCGGAAGGTTGATTTTGACTTGTTTGAAAACCTCCATCATCTCCTCTAGTGAAGTTCCTTTCTTGCCAAAGGGTGCATTAAGAGCTTCAAGAAATGGAGCCTTTGGGATGTGAGTTTTGGCCGAAGGTGGACTAACTGAGGAAGAGGAAGGTTTTGGATTTTCATGTGATACATTTCTCTCCTCCTCTTTACCTTCCTTATTGTTTCCCTCCCCAATCATATTGTCTACTACACGTCCACTCCTTAGGGTAGTCAAAGCATTGGCTTGTTCATGATGAATTGTATTTGGTTGATTTTCTTGAGCCATGTATTGTCCCCTAGGATTACTCACCGGTTGGCTTGGAAGCTTTCCTTCCTCTTGCTTGTTCAGTGCATTAGCTAGTTGCCCCATTTGGGATTCTAGCTTGGCGATAGATTGCGTGTGAGAGTGCACCAATTGTGTAATGGTTTTCAAACCTTGAAGGGAGGTCAACACTTTCTCCTCAAAGGCTGTGTTTCTTTGGGGTGGAGGAGGAGTGTGTTGAAATTGAGTCGAAGGACGGTAGGGATTAACATTCTGGAATGGTTGAAAGTTTTGGGAATAAGGTTGGGAAGTATTGGGAGTCTGCTGCTTCCAGGAGAAATTTGGATGGTTGCGCCACCCCGGGTTATAAGTGTTAGAATACGGATCATTACCCGGTCGGGATTGTGTTTGGGCAGCATTTACTTGTTCTTGCACAAATTCGGGGAATTGTGCTGCCGAAGGACACTCAAAGACAGTGTGAGATGGACTAGAACAGAGAGTACATACTTGTGCTTGATGAAAGTTTGGAAGCTGTTCTTTAGACATTAGTTGGTCCAATTTGTGGGATAATGCATCTACTTTCTCAGATAGACCTATGGACTGGCTAACTTCATATATGGTCCCTTTTCTTTGAGAACTCGGGGGTGCTTGACGAGCGGAGGAGGCATGGTGGAGGGAATTTTCATTAAGGTTCTCAAACAATTGCCATGCCTCATGTTCACTTTTAAGCATGAAAGTACCCCCACAAGAAGCATCAACCATTTGATGATTTCGTTCGGATAGTCCGTCATAAAAGCATTGCACTAATTGCCATTTGGGTATTTGATGATGCGGGCATTTTCGGAGTAAATCTCTAAATTTTTCCCAAGTTTCATGAAATTCTTCCCCATCAGATTGGGAGAAGCTCGTGATAGCACGCCTAAATTGGTTTGTTCTTCCTATGGGAAAATATTTCTTTAGAAATTCATGTTGCATTTGAGCCCAAGAGAGAATAGAATTGGCTTCTAATGAATGGAGCCACTGCTTAGCTCTATCCTTAAGGGAAAAAGGAAACAGCCTAAGTTTCAGAGCATCATCAGTGAAGTTCTGAATTTTGACAGTAGTGCAGATCTCAAGGAACTCATCCAAGTGTTTATATGGGTCTTCATTGTTAAGTCCATAAAAAGAGGGAAGCATTTGGATGACACTAGACTTAATTTCAAAATGTGCAGCAGCAGTGGTATCAGGTAGTCGAATACAAGATGGAGAGGTATAAATGGAAGGAGTGAAGTACTCCTTTAACAGTTTGGGTTGCTCTTCAGCCATCTCTATAAGTGGAGCAGATCCTATGGTTCTATAGGTACGGATTTCGGCTCGAAGGGTCCTAATAGAACGCTCTAATTCAGGGTCAAAAGGTACTAATTCGGGAGATTTGGAACGACACCCTAACATACACTAAGACTCCTCTGATTAGTCAAATACAGTCAAGCATGCACTAAAAAGAAAAACACATCAATTCCTTAAGTTCACCCTAAAACCACTAGACAGCTCCTAACTGGTTTGAAGAGGGCACCTAAGCCTCCAATCCGGTCTAATGACTGAGCTGACCAGGTAAGCTCCCAGGTAAGTGGGGGGGGTCACGATGCGTTGCAAAGGTTCCACTTAAAAACCACTTGCCTCGAACAGATGAACTGTCTCCCTTAGAGGGACAAAGCTTGCCTAGACATCAACTGAGCCACAGAGCGAAATTGGTGCAACTTTCGGTGATCTTCGTCCTATTGAGCTCGAATGTCCCTAGGGGCCAACGTCTAATTGATTTTAATTAAGGTGAAAGCTATGTGAGAATTGGTTCACCTAATTTGGGCAAGAATCCGGTGATGAAATCCAGTTCTTATCTTGTTGGGGTGATTGCCCTTACTATGTGCAAATTAATTGGTGTATGTGTATCAAGCATGCATTCACACTTTTGCTGAATTTAAAATCAAACAATCACCACACAAGGAAATTTAAATAAGAAAGGTTCAGATGTTACCAAGAGGAATTTTTCCAGCAATTTTTAAAGCAAACCTTTACAGCATTCCTTTGCCAATAGTTCCCTTTTTGATCGCTCCAGATTTTTCTTTGATTTCTGATCAAATAACACCAAAATAAAAATCAAGAATTAGTAAGAAAGAAGAAGGAGATAAGGAAAGTAAAAAATAGAAACTATTTTTATTTTATTTTTTTTTTGAAATTTTTTTTTTTTAAAAAAAAAAATTAATAAAAAGAAAAACAACTATGCTACCAATCCCCGGCAACGGCGCCAAAAATTGATAGTCAACTTTAAAGACCACGCAATAGCACGTATCTAGTAGGATAGTGATTACGGGTATCGATCCACAGGGATTGGGGTATAGTTGTTTTTCTTAAAATAAAAAAATATTTAAAATGATGAATTTGTGAAGACTATTAAACTAAACAATTTAATAAAAGAAAATGCAATTAAAGGGATATCAGTTTAGGAGAACCTAGGGCAAGAAATTCACCACTAACATCGGAACAAGGGTTATTTATATTTTAATTTATTCTTGGATAAACATGCAAATTGGCTACAAGCCTAATA
The DNA here is from genome assembly GCF_009389715.1 of Phoenix dactylifera. Taxonomy (NCBI): domain Eukaryota; kingdom Viridiplantae; phylum Streptophyta; class Magnoliopsida; order Arecales; family Arecaceae; genus Phoenix; species Phoenix dactylifera. Next base: position 209,764 of record NW_024067778.1, on the reverse strand, counting down.
AGCATTTAAATAAAAATTCACAAAAGTAATTTGGGCATAATCCATCTTCGGTTGGCATGAAATGTCTACCCTAATCTAAGGTGGTAGCACATCGCATCTTCCCTAAGCATGGACTATCTTATATTTACCTAGTGATCATGAAGAACAGTTGTACGAACATCATACTTAAAATCACAGAAATTAAATATGATTCAAAAGAAGATATTCATTAAAAACAATAAGTTCATACAACTCCAAGAACATAAAATAAAATATAAAACCCATGTCCCTGTGTTAGGGCTGCATCCAGCCCTAGAGAGGAGATCAGCCCTGCATGGAGAATTGAACAGCTGCACTGCAGGGGGACTTCATAATGATTGGCTCCTTCCTCCCGTCGGCTCTCTCCTCTCTTCTCTGTCTCCCGTGAGAACTTGGCTTCTCCCCTGTTTCGAAGAGATCCTGGAACCGGACCCCCAAAGCTTGCCTTCCCTCTCGGTGGAGCTTCCCCTTTTATAGCTTTCTCGAATGAAGAGATAAGGGTGGATGAACGGCTGACGCCTGCGTAGATGATTTGGAGACGATCCGGAAGTTGGTATGCTGTTGGGATTTGATTCCGAAGCAGAGGAAGGTGAGCTGGTAGTTGATCCGGAAGTCTGTTGCTTGATCTTCGGCTGCAGGGGGGTGACAAGGACGTGGAGCAAAATGCAAGGGATGCTGGGATGAATCCGTGGATAAGGATGACTTAGGAGCTTGGAACGGCTGAGAGGTTGATCGCAAAGGGAAGATGCAGATGAATCACGGAAGAAAAGGGATAAGGATGCAAGGTTGGGTAACTGGTTCCTAGTTTAGACGCGTTGGAATTGGTTTGGAATGTGGGATCCTGTGGGGATTCGAAGCTCATCCCATGGATAATGGGAATGAAGCAGCTGTGATTCCGAAATTTACTGGGATGCTATTCACGGCTGCGTGAAACAGGGGATCTGGATCGTATGAAGTAGGTGATAATCCATCGGCAAAGAGATGAAGTTTGGCTGGCAGTTGGGAAGAAATCTGCTGAAGAATCCTTCTGCTGGGAAGAAGTTGGGGATCCGGTTGAGAGGAGATGCTCAGGATGCTGATGGATTCGGAAGAGGAAATCTGATACGGTTGCTTTGAACCGTGAGCTGGGATCAATCCGAATGCTGGGATCCGGGGATACGTTGGATTCATCGTGGGACATTCGGGAAGAATCCGTGAAGGATTGGTTTGTTGGGATGAATCCGGAAGGATGTTGGGATGTGGAGAAGATAAGGATGCTGGGAGGAAGATACGATGGGAAGATGAACTGGGATGTAAATCCGGATGGGGTTGATCCGTGGAAGAATCGGAAGCATGGGAAATGAAGATGAGCAAAGATCATGGGATTCGGCTGGTGGTTATTCCGAAACAGAGGACGTGTGGTTGCCGTGAAGCTCGCAAGGATGAAGCTCATCCGGTTGAGATGCGGCTGGGGAAATCTAGGAGGTGATAGGATCATGCTGTTTCACGCAGAGGGGAAGAAGTTTGGATGCTCATCCGACTGGGAGGAAATCCTTGGACTGCGGACGATGTGGATCATTCACGCGTGAGCTTCTTCCGTGATGCTCGGCATGGCTGGAAAACAGGGGATGGTGTTCACGGTTGGGATAAAGATCGGATCCGCGGAGGAGATGAAGGCTGGCTTGATCCGCAAACGGGAGGGAGGATAAGCTCGAATGTGAGATCGATCTGGAAGAAGACTATGGGCACAGGCGCGAGGGAAGCTGAGAAAATCTCGGCTTGGAGTTTGGTTGGATTTGTAAGAGGAAATGAACTGGCAGTGTTGTGGAGTTGGGAGGTTAGGAAGATGGATTAAGCCAGGGGGACGACGTAAGCTGGGAATCCGGTTCTGTTCCTTGGGCGTGGACGGCCGTGTGGGATGTGCGGAAGAAACGGAGTGACGAGGGAGGAAAGAGAATACGGGAGTTGGGGAAATGGTTGGAGCGTGGGATTTTAGTTGAGGAGTGAATGGAGCTTTAGGATTTGTGCAAATATGTTGGTATGCTTTGAGATCTATGAGACAAATGATCGAAGGGATTATATTATTTTTAATGTTAAACAGGAGAATTGGAATGAGTGGGAAGAAATTTAGGTGAATGTGTGAAGAGTCATTAAGCACTGGGTTTTGGAGAAGAGTTCTTGGAGTCGATTCTGGAGGATGCTGCAGTGTCCATTTAGGCTTTACCTAATTGAGCTCGACTCGACCTGCATGCATTAAGCTTAATCAATAAATAATCAAATCAAACTTGAATTACCTTGGATAATTTATTAAAATGCAATCATGAAGGTAATACAATTTTTTAGTTGAATTTATAAAATATATGAATTAAAATAATGATAAGTGCTATGAATAAGATATTAATTTATGCATTATTTAGCACTTATCACCAACCTCTTTCAAATGGTATAAATATATCAGGACGCCAAAGAAAAAGGAGGGCTCAAGCAGTACAAAGAAAAATCTACTAGAGCAAAAAAAAGAAAGCAAAAAGAAAAAAGTGACATAGATAAAATCATTCAAGAGCACTCATAGTGAGCTGAATGATCACATCTTCTACAACTAAGAGTTGGTGAAGTGCAATCAAGATCAATCAAAGCCAACCAACAGAGCCAAGCTCCATTTGTTACTTTATATTTATTGTTTATGAGTTGTACTTTATGGTGCCTGCATTAATTTTTTTTTTATTTTCTATTGTAACAAGTTTCAAAGTTTGAAATTTGGATAAAAGTTCATCCAAACTTTGAGTTAAATAGTGTTGAGCCTGGGATGGGCTCGGTGTAGGTTTTGGTTATAATTACTTATAAAAATCAACTGGGTTGATTGTGAGCTTTAGTATAACAATTGGTGTAGATTTTGGTTGATTACTTATGAAAATCAACTGGGTTTGTGAGCCTGTGTAAAACAATCAGACTATAATTTCTGAAAGATTATATTAGAAATTTTCAAGAGGGATATCTTGGAGAGTAGACAGAGGTACAGAATTGGCACTAAACCACTATAAATTTTGTATGTTTGTGTTGCTTGATTTACTTGCATTAATTTTTTGCATATTTACTTACAAGTTTATTGCTGAAATTATTATTTTTTCATCAAGTATTTATTCCACTGCATTATCACTTTAAATTTTTGAAAATCCCAATTCACTCTCCTTTTGCGCTGCATAGCTGGGCAACAGGTCTAGTCAATTTAAGTTGATGAGTTATTTGGCTCAAATTAGAGCTAATTAAATAATTTAGGGCCCAATCCTAGTCCAAAGTTTAAACCCAAGAATAAATTTGGTGAGGTTGCATTAGTTTGATCATTATATACAGCTCAAATAAAACTTAAAATGTAAAGGAAGTCTATAACTTTTCAGTCCAAAATTTTTACTTCAAACATAAAGTTGGCCAGACTAGGTTAGGTTGGTCAAGTTTTGCTAGCTTACTTATGAATTAACTTAGTTAAATAAAATAGAACACAATCATAGTCCAAAATTTTAAATCGGAAAACAAATTTGGTCAAGTTGGATTATAAATTGATCAAGTAATAAAATCTCGAGTGAGACTTATGTTCTAAAGGAAGTCTATATACCTAACATACAGACTTATATGTGATGCATCATTTAGCCAATCTACTTTGTTTTTTACTCTACTTTAAGTTTGATCTAGACAATGACCAAGATGGACTCAAAATTTTTAATTAATTTCTGTCATATCAAATTTGGTTTGTCTAACTCCTTGGATCAAATCCAATTAGTTGGGATGAAATTTGAAGTTGGATCTTAAAACAGATTTACATCTAATTCATAGATTTTACTCTAGAAGTCGGGTTCAAGTGTAGTTGGATGGGGGTCTAATTTTGTATTTTATAGTTTAATATATTTTCTTATATAACTTTTAGTTTCATTAAATATACTAGATTAAAATGTTCATTTGGTTCTGTAGCACTCTAAAACTTTGTAATTATTATCTATTTTTCTTTAATCTCATATATAAACTTTTAGTGTAATATTGGCTTTTTCCAGCAATAGATGATATTTGGCTTATCTATTTAAAGCCTTCATGTACTTTACTTTTCGTTTGAGGGGAATGAGCTAGAACCCTCATGTAGTTTTCATTTTTTTTACTTTTGTTTAGTGATCAAAACTTTTATACGTTGATAGTTGATTTTATTTCTAATATTTATTTCAATAAGTTTTTAAAATTCAATACTAAATTTTTTATATATTGATTTCCTCCCACGTCGTAAGGGTATCTAACTAATTAATGACCAAATTTGGTAATCTTTTATATTTAGCATTGATTATAATCTTATTTTTCTTATTCGAACAAAACTTTTTCTATGAAGGCCCTCTCTGGATCTTTCATTGCTTTTAAGAATTTTATGTTATAACAATGATTAAAGAACATGTAATTGAATGACAAGGATTGTTTTGGGACTGAGTTGGAAAAGAGGAACTAATATATCAAAATCCCTAATTAATATGTGAAATCCCCCAAATTGAAGTAAAGATGATTACAAAATGTCGTGCTGAGTACTTGTACGAGAATGATGCATGATTAAGTTATGATTCAGTCCTCACTCGGTTATGAGCTAAAATAAATTTTTTGAATAAAATAAATCATATCATGCTTATAAACAAGTATAATTAGATATAACCTACGAGTTATATGCCACCACATGGTAGAAAATTTTGGATTTATTTTTCAACATGTTATTTCTAAAGTTTGTGACCCAAAAAATTCTAGTTGGTGATTCTCTAATCTATGTTAAAGGAAAAGAGGGAAAAAACCACTATGCATATGCATAAGTACAGATCCTTGAATATGATATAACGCGAATTTATACTTATAAATCTTAGACAATTGTTAAAAATATGAAACAACATTTGCATTTTGAACTTTAGTATACTAGGAGAAATTATTTCAACTAAGAATATCATTTATTTTCACTTTATCTTTATCTTATTCCATGCATGATATCTTATTATACCCCCACCATGCAAACCATGTAATGTGATCTTCACAAAAATATCCTATTAATAATTAAAAATTATTTTATTTAATTTTTGTGGCTAAACTTATTTCTTTTTTATAAAGAAATATTTTAGTATACTAGGAGATCGCTCTCATAGCTAGGGTAAATGATGTCACCTTCTAGTTATAATATAACTAAAATATTATATTTTTCTTATTTACATAGAGTTTGGAATGCATGCTAAATAAATATGTGAATACTAGGCCTATTAAGTATTTAAGCTTTTAAGAAAATTAGATCATGTTTCCAAATTTTTATCTATGTTCCTTGTCCTTTCTAGTGTTGTCATTAGAAACTCCTCGTAAAGTTTCTCAATCACTCGTTGACTTGAGTTCTCATCACTAGATGCCCTTGTATGGTGCACACGCCAAACAATCTATAGCCCAAGTTGACTAAATTGTCTTAATCATCGACAAAATACCCATATTAAAAACCTCACTGTCTGATATTTGAAGCAAATCAAACATACAAGTCCAAATAAGAATTACGTATGGAATAGAACAAAAAATAAAATTTGGAAAAAGGATGGGACTTCTACTGTGGGCTTGATGTAGGGACTTCGACAACCAACCAGTGTAGCCGAGCATATGTGACAACACTTGCTTTGCACTTTAAAGCATGGGAAAAGCTCCATGTCTTCCATTTAAAATTATAAATGTATGCTTAGTTTAACAGTCAAACACCTGACACTCTATTAGCTTGCACTATTGTTGCACCAAATATATTTCCTTTTTCTATAGGTTATTACTAAAATATATCCTTGTTCGTTGCCATGATTTATTCTCCACCATTGATTTAATGACTAGAGAGAGAGAGAGAGAGAGATTGTTGCACATTAATCTCCAAATATGAGAGGCAACGCGATACATAGGGGTCATCTTGTATTCACATTTACCTCTTCGAGCACCAGTTTTGAACATTTGTAGGAGAGTTCTTGATAACCTTAATCAAGGTCATCAAGTAACCTTCATAAAGGCATCAATCTAGGCCTTTGAATTCATTAATTCTGGCAAACACGCCCAAAGAAACTTTGATAGTAGGGGAAATGTCGAACTTTAGATTTAGCACTTTATGCACCTTCTCAAGTAACCTTTTTCACATAGGAGCTCCCAATCTAGTTCGACAAGTGGTGTTGGGTTTGTGATCAGGTCAGCTTTTGTGGCTAAAACTACATGCTACATAGTAGGGTCCAGCACATATTGTTACTGTGTTGAGAGCATCAAATATAATCTTGAAAGGGGACTCCAAAATTGTGATTTCATGGATATCAAGTTAGGCAGATCAAAGTGAGTCCAACCAAGATTTGATCCAATCAGGCTAAAATTTGGGAACCCAAGCCGTTGCCGGTCCAAGCCAAAGAGACGAGACCCTAGCTGCAAGGAGCCCTCCACTTCCGGGGCATTCCAGCCAATCGCCAAGAAGCTTTCAAGAAGCTCTCCAAGATTTTTTTTTTTCTTTTTTCTTTGGGTAAATCAGATTCAAGGAAGACAAAGGAAGGCAAAGCAAGACAAGAAGGAATCCCGTCCTCCGGTAGACCCGAAGACTGACCCCCGCGCCCGCGGAATCAAATCCTGATCGCAGAAAGAGGCGCCTCGAACCCGAACCTCCTCAAGGATTAAAGCTTCCACCTTCCTCCCTTCTATCTATTCTCCCGCGACAATGGCGAGAAATTTCTGCGACGTCCGACTCCTCCTCATCGTCGCAGCCACCGCCTTTATATTCATCCAGGTACCCTTTTCCAATCCATATCGATCCTCTCTTAGGAATACTTGATTTCCTTCAGCAAGCTCTGGTTGTTGATCAGAAGCTCTTTTCTTGTAAAACCCTTTTACGGTTACTCATGCAATTGTTGCAATTATTTTGAATTTAAATCTCTTAAACTTTGTTGAAAAAGATTTTGGGGTAGATTGATAGATGAGTTAGAAAAGGGTGAGGTCATTGCATCGGAGTAAGAAGATTAATACTTGCGACTTCGGGGTTTTCTTGTTTCAGGCTTTTTGGATGTATAACCTCATTATGTCGGGTTGTTTGTACAAACATCCATGCATACAGATAGACATTGTTAGGGTAAATAGGTATTGCCTTGTTCTTCCTTTTCAAGTTTGCTATTGTCAATTTCTTTTAGGCTACTTGGCATCAGTGTTATGGATTTGTCATTGTTGATGGCATGTGGTGGCGCCCTTGTGTGTGGTTTGCTGTTCCTATGCCTTTGGTGATCTGCCATTTCTTGTCTACAGATCCTATATCTGGTTGTCACCTTCTTCAAATATTCCGTTCTCGTAGTATCATCTGATGCTAGTAGCTTGTGTCTGCTCCAAAACCGGACTGGAGAATCAAACAGGAGAAGCTATTGACAATGCAATATCATAGAGTTAAAAAGATCGCATAAGAAAGGGTGATGTGCAACACCTCTCTTTCTTTCTCTCTTTCTTTTGCCTGTTTCTGTTTCTCATCTTTGATGAACTAGTGTAGGCTAGTAAACTGTGAGGACACTTCTTTATTACTCTCTTATGTCTAAGAGAATGGAAGAGATATAACTTAAACCACTTCTCATAAATCCTGCAACTCTCACAGGGAATCAAAACTATCCTATTCCAGAAAGGCCAAATAGGGTATTGGATCTAAATACCTTTACTTGACCTTTTATTCCCACCACTTTAGAGTTTGTTGTGCATGTTTTTTCCACATGACCTCAAAAAAGTTGCCAATTTGACCAGCAATCGAGTAAACTCTTGAACAATGCTTCTATCTTTTCAAACTTTCTAGCATAAGGTACCTAATTAAAGTGCAAAATTTTCTCAAAGGGTCTCCATCACTTTCTTCTTGGCTATCACCCTCATGAACTTCCAATGGTTTCAGACAAACCTTGAGCCTCCACTTCTTATCACCGTAAAAGAGAGCTTGTTTTCATTTTATAGAAAGTTGGTTCTATTTCTGTGTGTTCTCCTCTTGAAATTTCATTGTAAGATTTGTAACTAAGATCTTACATAAATTTACTTAAAGAAAGTGTTAACTGACTACTTTTTTCACCCTCGGTCACTATCAACATCTTTTGCTATTTACTCAACCACCATAGTCAAACATCTTGTTCTTTATGATGAAATTTGCAATAACTGATCTTTTGTTGTCAAGAATATAAATTTTAATAGTTGAACCTACTGTTAGACCAAGTAGCCACAGGATGTGTCTATGCTGCCCTTTTTGCTTTAACACCATAGTCTACATCATAGACAAGGATATATTACTTCATGCTACACTAGCTCACCTGCATAGGCAAGGGTGATTGAGAGATTCGACTACCATGAACATGTAAATTATTTCAACATATCCTTGTATTAAACAATTTTGGAAATTATTAGGTATAACCTTTTCCAATATAAGGATTTAATAGCACAAAACTCCTTACATGGAAGAAATGATTGCCTCTCCTCCCATTGCAGGTTATCTTCTTAGTTGACATTGCAAATTTTATCCCTGGTTGCTAAACTTTGCAAGTTGTGTTTCTTTGCTCTCACAACCCATTCAATATAAAATTTTGTTTGGTGATCTGAATAAGTTAGTTAAGAATTATGATTCCTATTGCCAATCAAAAATATCTAAAATAATTGTTGTTGATTTTGGTCATTGAGAAAAATTTGCACTCCTTATACTTTTGATTTTCTGTTATTGATAATAAGTAAATTACAAAAATAGCTCAACACTTAGAAAAAAATGCTGTTGGAATGGTGTTTGAGGTAGCTGACAGGGATGATGCATGTAGTCTTTGTTTTGCAGTTGAAAAATCTTCTCTCCTGTCTGTTCATTGATTTCTAGCATGTGTTTATTCCTACTAAATCCTTAGCACATGCAATGCACATGAGACTTGGTATGGATGGTTGGGATGCCCCAATGTGATTAAATATTTTCTAATTGTGATAAAATTGGGTGCACTTTTCCTTTCTTTCCTTTAACAGTAAGACCTGAATGTTGTGAATGTGCAATTTAATATGGGATTCATTATTAGTGAAGTGGAGCCACATGAACAGCTACTGTGGAGCCTTATCCAGTTATTCACACGCACATGTATGAATGTATGTATATAATTATGTCCCAAAAAGTTTCCCACCTATTTTGTTTTTTAAACTTGTCCTCTTGTGTTGTATATAAAATTGCTTTTTCCTAAAGTAAATTGATGTCATAATTTTTTTCATAATGTGAATTTACAATCAAGCAGAGGCTAAGGCTCATCATTTAGTATTTATGTGCTTGTCTATGCTAGGCATATGCTTCTCCCTTAAGATTGCCTTTCCATACGAGCCTGAGGGGCGAGGGCTCTCTCAAAGTGTCTTGTCTTGAGGTATGAGACCAGGCTTGTCTTAGACAAGCCCTTTTGCGTGACAGATGAATGGCAACTTAAAATAACTGGCAGATTATGGACTAAAGTTGCAGTCCAAAATTTGAAGAAAGATAGGATAAACACCAACAAGATGGGCGGAATATTCAGTTGCTTTTGACTATTTATGTGAAGGGTTTGAGTTCCTTTATTGCAAAAATTATCTTAAGTAATACACACTTGTGGAACACTTTTGCTCTCTGACATTGTTGGTGATTTTTTACCTACCTTTTAGTTCTCCAACTGCTAGATATTGCTACCACAATTCCATCTGGTAGTATTTAAACTTAGATGATTTGCACATTGGGCCATTTAAACTAAAGTAACCAACATATCTAGATCTTTACTATTTTTACCATTTGAGTGTAGAGCAAAAGTTTATTTATGAAAATAATTTTATAATTGAATTCAATGTGATTATCAAGTTAGCTGCAAATTAATTCAATTTTATTAGGTGCTTCTACATCCTATCATTTTTGTAAGATAACATCTTGATTGCATTCACTCCTGAATAGGTTCAATGCTTGCTTCAGCTTCATGGAACTGTAGTCTGGCATTGACACTCAAAACTGGATGAAGTCAATAGCCAAGAGTGAGAATCTTGGAGTAGCCTCCCGTACAAAATTTCTGTCATTTCCCTGGTCAAGTCATGCTTGGATTCCTGATCTTCAACAAGTATAATTCCAGTTAACCTGCCAATTCACTTCTAGTACGACATCATACTGAGTCTTTTAGTATTTACTCTGGGGGCTTATTGGATTGAAAACTAGTGTGGATTCAAATTAAAACAGAATTCTGTGAAAGAATAACACTGGGACACCCTGCTGAATAACCAGAAATAGTTCCATAAAGAAACATGTCTGTTGAAGTAGCAAGTTCATATACTCCAACTAACTGGCCAATTGCCAACTAATTAGGACTACTAAGGCCTAGAAAGAAGAAAAAATAGTTTAGGCATTTGCTGGTTTGTTTTCCTAGTGGGTTGACTCCACAACCCTGCTCTTGCTTTGAAATATTTAGAAAGGTAATCCTGCATCAAGAAAATAAAAGAATCTTTGTAAACATGTGCCATGAATTATTACATGTTTTAGTTTTTAGAACTATGTTTGGGCAACACTATTTACTTGGCCACTATATTTCTATTCATCATTTTGGGTATTAAATTTGGTCTTGATTTTAATTATGGCAGGCTCTCCTATATTTCCATAGCTCTTTGTTAAATAATCCACGTGATAACTGTGTTCTCATTACCAGCATGAATTGATGGCTTCCCTGCATGTTTTCCCTGAAGCTCTTCCATTATTGATTTGATTGTTCTTGTTACTGGTTCACCTTCTATCTCATTGTTTTCTTATGAAGGCAAATTTGGTTAGGCGATTTGTAGAAGCTTTAAGTTCGTTCTACTATTAACGACATCTTTTCCTTAATTCCTTTTTGCATTACCTCATCCCTTAACTAATTTCTTGATCATTTTGGTGTACTTGGTCTCAATTGCTTTGATAAAACAGTTGATCTTTTTCCTATCTGGAGTTTAACATCTTCACAAATAGATTTTGTATCTTTAGCAAATATATTGTTGCTATGCTATTGTTATACCTCTTGAAATGAACCATTGGATTATAGGATAATCATTTGGATGCCTTATAATGAAGAGTGTCTTTTTATGCGGTGGAAATTCTGAAGGGGAAACATTTGAATTGTTTTGTTATTGTCTTATAAGATAACTCTTAGTTGGTCTCATGTTGCGTTCTGAAATGTGTTTGTTCATAATAAATTGCTTTGTTTGGAAGTTTCTTTTTTCTTTATGCCTTTCTCTTTGCAGTTTTCATCAGGCCACCTGCATCTGCTTTCTAAATTGGTGACAGTCATTCTGCAAATCAACTTCCTATTGACTACACTCTATGATTTGCTAGGGACATCTAGTTATTGGTAATGGTTAAAATCATTGCTCTGGAAAAAGGTCATCTGTAGTTATAAATTTATTCAGACATGAACATCTGAGTAGTCGATGCTTGTCCATATGTTGAATTCGGTTTATTTGTTGGACCACTAGATCATGCAGAGAAGAAATAAAGGCATTGCAACGTGATGATGATTTGCCTTTTCACCACCATCTTCTTAAACACTTGTAACTGTCAATTTTGTTTTTGTATATATACATTCTTGCTTTATGTACATTATGAAGTATGCCCAATTGCAAGCTTCTCATAATGCATTCTATCTTCTAATATAATGCATTTTTTGCTTTATTTGGATATTTCATTTCTAGATGCGCCTTTTGGCAACACAGTCTGAGTGTGCAGATCGCCTAGCTTCTGCGGTATGTAGTTGACGGTCTCATTCTTTTCTTTTTTTTTCTTTTCAAACATACTATATGCATGCACATGCATACGTCCATATGCGTTCATGTATCTATGTATAAACATTGTATGTTGATAATTTATATATTTTAAAAATTCATATTTCATTCTTTTCTTCATCTAGTGATATACCATGTATTCAATTTTATTAAAATAATATTCCTGTTCATTGACACTATATGATTTTATTCAAGATATCCTAAATTAATTTAGTAATTGTAAACTGTGGCATTAAAGGTTAATAAGTTGTATGTATAATCATGATAACTGAATGTTAATGTTATATTCATTTGTATGGAAGAGTAATAATATATTATTAATGACTGCCTATCTAAATATTCCTTTTGTGAATTTAATCAAATATATATGTTAGTGAAAGAGTGGTCAATATGAAGTTGAAAGTGGAGGGTTAAATGGTATGCCCTAACCAAGGTTCGTCGTCTCGGTATCGGATCTTGTACCGGTGCCACGCTTGTACAGTATTGATGCGGTGTCGTACTGGATACTGATACCGAATCGGTATGGTACAGTACGCCGCGTATCGCCCGGTTCGGGCTGGTACGGCATACCATGGCCCTCACTAAGGTACAAGATTGTTGAAGAATCTTGCAATGCTTAATCAAGTTATGAGGTTAATGACCTATTAAATTTACAAAAAAAGTGATAGTTATACTAGAATACAAAAGAACATAATTATTAGCATGCCTATTTTATGCACAATATGTCTGTATTTATGCACCAATCCTTTCCTCTCAAATTTAAGCAGATCATGCATTTAGGATTTGGGAAAAGAGTATGCTTTGATGGTGTTGGACTTCATGGAAAGAACCCATAAAGTTGATAAAATTTGTGGTATGGACTATGGAGTATTACAACGGACGTGAATGAATAAAATGAGGAAATATATATATTTTTTTGCTTGGTATGCTTCTGAAACCCCAAAAGTATCTGAAAAATGAGGAATGACCATTCCTCCCATCTAAAAGTGGAATAACAATTCCTTTTCTTTCAAGCAAATGGCAACTCCAACAAATACAACATCTCATTACTTGCTGCATGAACCAATGTTGGAATCTTTCAGAAGTTGGAATTCCCATTGCATTCAATGCTCTGCTTTGTGAACCACATATATTAAATGGCAAATTTAATCTTTCTAGTTTGATGATTTAGGCGACAATTGTGGAAATGCTAAAGAATGTCTTTAGGGTACAAGCACAAAACATTATGTAATGAATGCATGATATGCTATTACCATCATATTGTCTCACTTGATGAAGAAAATATGCAATACATTGTGAAAATTGCATAGATGGATTCATGTATATTCAGGGCATCTAAAATCACCCCATATTTTGGGTGATAGTAAGGTATACAGTACCGGTATTGGCACCCATACCAGTTGGCTAGTAGTACGGTATGGTATGGTACGGTACCGTGCCATGCCATTCTAGCGCGTATTGACAAAGGAAAACTGAAGAGGGAGGGGGAGGGGGAGAAGGAGAGGGAGGGAGGGGGAGAGGGAGAAGGAAGGAGGGAGGGAGGGGGAGAGGGAGAAGGAAGAAGGGAGGGAGAAGGAGAGGGAGAGGGAGGCGGAGGAGAGCTGGAAGCCCTTGTCGGCTTCTTCCATGTGGTGTTCTTCTATTTCAAACGAAACAAGGGGGCCTTTTTTATATTTTCATGATTTAAACTGAGGGTTTTTGCAGACTTTAGTTTCAATCACGAAAATAAAAAATGGCCCTCTTGTTTGATTCGAAACAGGGGAACCCCGCATGGAGGAGGGCCAACAAGGGCTTCTCCTTCGCCTCTCTCAGCCTCTCTCTCCCTCCACCCTTCCCTTCCCTCTCTCTCTCTCCTTTCCTCCCTCTCCCTCTCACCCTCCCTCCCTCCCTCTCACTTTCTCTCTCTCCTCCCTGTCCCCTGTCTCATCGGATTTCTCGAATCGAGGGGCAGAACCATTCCGGAGCTTCTTCGGTATGGCTTGGTACGCTCCGAACCAGGCGGTTTGGGGTGGTACAACATTCCTTGGGTGATAGAATTTGCTAAGTCAAAGATGAGCTGATTCATTTGCAATAATATGAGACTTCCTGAAGCAAGTCCATGCTGGTTGGTGCATACTGTGTTGTTTTAGCGCTGTCACATACTGGACATATCAGCACAAGGCATGCAGGCATGCTAAAGTATCCTATATATTGCATAATATTGAACCATAGAGCCCTATATCAAATCATGTTGTTTTGATATAATTCATCGCAGCTCAATATTGACTAGTATTGAGCCAAAAAAGGTTAGCATACTTTTGTTTTTGTTTTTGCCATTTAATTGCCTTGGAGAGGGAATGGAAGGTTGTTTGTTGGCTTTGAACAGCCTATAACTCAATAAGAAGACAATTGGAAAGAACTTATGCACATGAACATTATATGAGAGGAAATGTACTTGAGATATTCCATGTAAATAAGGAACTGTGTGCCATTTGAGTTCAATAAATATTCTAATATTTAAATTCCATTAAAATAAGAGGGTCACCAACAAATTCTAGATTTTAGGGTTGGGCCAAATAGCAACTTTTAAATATTAGAAGATTTCTGAGACCTCAAAAGCTTTTAAGTATTACTAAATCCAAGCCTTGCCAAAACTCAAAAGGCCAGGCAAGAAGAGTCCTATATTCTAATCTCCATTTTTTTTTCATGTAATGTGCCTATAACACGTACATAAGGCTTTGACACATATGCATGCCTTGTTCTTTTCAATTCTCATTTTCCATAATATATTTCATTTTTATGAATGGTTACCATCTATTTTTATGTAGCAATTCTAATTCATTTTTAGGATGTTATATTAGCTTGACCGACACATTGTACGGTGTTCAACATACATTCTTACCTACACTGTTGATTGTATGGCACTGTAGCCTGTTGGGGTTCATAATATTGTTTCAATTCATGGAACAAATCTTAACTAAAGTAAACAAAAGTTTAATGTGTAAAAGTTAAAACATCCCAAAAGAATTTCATGCCCATGCATTAAAATGTGTGCCATGCCACTATGCTTATGCTCACTGTATGCCAACTTCTGTATGTGTTAGCATGAGATGACATAACATGTGTTATGTTAGTTTCGTTGCTGCTGAATCTTGGACTTAGGTCGGAGCGCAGCTCAACTGACCCTGAGGTCGGCGGAAACTGAGTTGAACTGGCTGGCCGAGGTCTGAAAAAGCTGGTCTTCTCTGAATTGGCCTGCAAGAAATCCGCTTACTGAAGAGTTTCCGGCGGGGGACCTTTCGATGCGTGAGTTAGAATAGAGAGGCAACAAAATGAAAGGAAGAGATTTCAACAGAGTGTAGTTCTCTGTGAATAATATTGTATGATATCATATTGCATTGCGTACTTGAGGTCTTTTGGATCGTTACTTTATATAGGAGAGTCGATTTTGTCATTACCTGGGTCGGCGTGTACCAGTGGTCAGGTGGTGGCCAGTAGTACGGCTTTGCCGTGGGTGGTGGCGTATGGTACTGACCGCGCGCTGAATATAGAGTTGTTGTAACGGCCAGTCGCTGTCACGACGGCTGATTGCCGGGACTGTCAGTCTTTATCGGCACGTGTCAAAGTTGCCCACCTTGGTCGGTTGGCTTCTTGGTTGGAGGCGAAGTTGCTCACTTCAGTCGGCTCGGGCTGAAGTTGCCTACCTTGGTTTTTACCGTGGTCGTTAAGGTCGGTCTGGTCCGAGGTCGAGGTGTCCAATATTTTTTCCATCAAGTTCTTTATTGGAAAAGGCCATAGTAATGGTTCTTTTATCCTTGTTTTGAAGAATGTGCATTTTGTAGTCAGGGTTGTGCAATATTGATGAACTTCAACCTTTATGTGATTAGCTTGTCTGTGGAAGACTGAATTATGGGCCTATAACTAATGCTCTACTTATCACAATGTAGCAATTTATGTGAAGTGTCAAAGGTACTATTTCTCTATCGAGATTTTAAAACGAAGTGGCCTTCATGATGGTGTCAACCATGGAATGATAGCTTCATCAATTGAAGAAAAGATCTCTCTCTCTCTCTCTCTCTTTCCTTTGTTCTTGTAATGAAGGAGTTACAAGAAGCAAATATTAGAGTATTAGAGAATAGTGATCCATAGCATCAGTAGCTAAATCTGCTTTGAGGTTGATGCATGAATTGAGGTCAGTAGCCATGCCTGTGAAATAGTACCTTCTTGCTAGTGAAACCTTCTTGAAATTGCTGAATGAGCAGAGCACGTGAGGAAATAGATAATTCAAATAAAATTAGGTCACGAGAGGGTGAAGCAAAGAAGGTTGTCGACAAGCTGATAATAATAGGTGACATAATGCATTCATAGATAATTTGCTGATACTTGATGAAACTTAATGAGAGGAGATGCATTTTGATCATCCATTGCAAGCTTGAAAAATAGGATCTACTTGTATTTCTGATCACATGATAAATTTCCATGGCGTTTTTCTTTGCAAGCTTAAGGCCAACGAAACAATGAAGACTGAGGAACCTCATGGGGAATGTTTGAAACACCTCTTGTTGGACTGAATGTTTTGCATTTTTATTAGTATAGATCAAGGTTCGCCGTCTTGGTACTGGACCTCGTACCGGTGCCATACTAGCACAGTGTCGATGCAGTACTGTATGAAATTTTTTTTGGCGTATCGAGTGTCAGTACGCCACCTGTACTAGATATCGGCACCGAACCGGTATGTTATGGTACGCCCCGTAATGTTTGGTTTGGGCCGGTACAACATACCTTGGCATAAATAATGACGATTATGGTCATTCTGAATGATATGAGTTGACCTTGGTGTGCTTGACAAAGATGATAGATGTGCTAAGGATGATGATAAACTTGGAGGTGGTTGCATTTACCTTCTGAAGGTCCTTGACAGGAAACATGTTCTTAATGAGTAGCTGATAAAGTACCTTCCATGAATGTTGGTAATGCCAGGTAATGCGTGAAAGATGGTCATCTCGGAACCATGGGCCACCAAACATGGCTTATATGCTCCCTGGAATCATTTCGAAGGTCTTAATTTTATAGGCCAATGATAGGGATTTCTTTTAAGTTAAAAAGGATCAAGGTCCCTTTGCCCATCGAGGGTCATCAAACATTATGTCTTGTTGCCACTCAGAAGAGGATTTGTAGCTTTATGATAGTCATTAAGTTTCTGATGGGTGTTAGCGGTTGATGAAGCAATTGATTATTGAAGGAGTCATAGTTTAAGGTAGCAAATGCACGATGGTTTATAGGCAAAAAAAGAAAACAAATGTAGATGAAGAAAATGAAAAAAAAAAGAGTCAAAGAGATGTAGAGAGTAGAGAGATCACTTTAATCAGAAGCCTCCATGAATTACTATTTTTCTCCCACATATTCAGCCAAAAGGCTAGTATATTACAAATTATTTTTTAATAAGTGTACAATTGGATCCCTTTACACTTGTAACAAACCCATCGCCAGACTGTCTTCCCAGTACTTTCCACTTTTAGTGCTTATGGCCTTGCTTGCTCGTCAATCTGCAATTTACATTAGTTTCTTTTGAAAATGTGAATTACTATATGTTAGTAGATGAACCAAGACTTTATTTTTCCTCCTTCCATTGTGGAGACAGTAATTATTCAGCAATTATAGACTCATGGATTTTTAACTCTGAAGCCTTGTGATATTGCAGGAATCCAGTGACACCTTTTGTGATTGGTTGCTTCTAGGCTTCTAGATTTTAACAATAATTTGTTAGATGATGCAGGTATTGATGTACAGGTGATAGTGTTGTCACCGGTGAGATGAGTGTAAGGACCAGTTTTGAAAACCAGGTATGGGCCTAGATCGCTTATTGGCCAGTATGATATGTACTATAGTATAGGGGCTGTATAGGCATGATTGGGCCACCACTGCCAGTAACCTGTAGATACAGGTTGATATGAGGTTAGTACAGGAGGCATGTACTGGCCAGTATGACTGTACTGGCAGTACTTGGTACCTTGGTAAGAGTACCCAGATCTTTCAAGGTGGGTCTCAAGGACCTTGCTTAGCAATTTGGGGGCCGGCATAACATAAATTTGGTAAGGAAGCATAAAGTAGATATAAAATCTCACTAGCGCACGGGGCCAATATCTTTACAAGACTTACATCAACGAGAAAAAAACCATTCAAGGCTCAGTTGGCTTGTGGATAATTAGCCTTAGGACAATTATGTGTCTCCTTATGTAGAATTATATTCTTGGAATAAACCTGAATTCTGGCTGGTTGTAGATCTTTTTCCTATAGGCAATGATGACCTGGATGATCTTAGTCAATTAAAATTTGACCAACACTATTTTGAAGCGATATAAACAAATTAAGTAACTGGAGATGGGATAAATTGAGAAATCAGATAACTTTTCTAACTTTTTGATGGAATAGTTATACCTACCAAGTGTTTAACCCTGTTTGACCAAAAGTACAATTCCAAGTTATCTTGTAGTGCTAAATGGTGCTTCACTAGGATGAGGGCTATCACATTAACAGCTCTATCTCATGCTTATCCCTGAACCAACTGGGCCTAAAGGTTCAGAATGTACAAACTCTTGTATACATAATCAGTAACTGAATGCATCAACTGATAGCATATTAATCCTACATATGCATTAAAGCATATTTATTTTAATAGTCTACTGTGCACTATTTATCACTTGCTTTACCATGAATGTGGTCACTCTCTGATACTAAGAGTGCAGCAGATCTATATTTATTTCAGACTGGAGTGGATCTATATTTATTTCAATGCTTTATGTATGTTTATTTTGATACCAACTTAAGTTTCTATTGTGGTTGAACAAACCCATCTCAAGTTTGAATAAAATACTCTATTTGATAGTCTGGAGGGACATAACCTACATGGCGTCATATCTTTGTCTTTGTTCAAAATTTTCATATCTTTAGATAACATGGTGTTGTTTAATAAATTTGTAAACAGGTGGAGTCTGAAAGGCAGTGCACAAGTCAGATGAGATCGTTGATAGATCAGATTAGTGTACAACAAGGAAAAATTGTTGCCTTGGAAGGTCTATATATGATTTGCCAGAAACTAAAATTTATTATTTATTTTATCTAATAGTTTTGCTAGAAGGCTTAAATAACAACATTTAAGCTTTGAGGCTTAAGTTTGTCTAGATCAAGGTTTTTGATATCAACATATGTGTTTTGAAATTGTTGCATTTATTTATTTATTTATTTATTTCTTGCCATCGAATAGCATTACTAAGTTAAATTCTTGTATGTGAAGTAATTATGTAGATCTTATTTTCCCTACAGTATATTCAGCTTATTGTCTTATCATATTCAAGATGAACGATAGTGAATATATTTGGTTGCTTTCATGTCTTTGTTTTAGTTTGTTAAAGTCTTGAAAATTATTTTTTTCATACATGGTTTTTTTTAAAATATCTAACCTAAAAGAACAGATATTTGACTATTATAATGTTTTATATTTTTCATCATGGATGCACAAAGTTTGTTTTCATGCATTTGAAATGTGATGATATTTGATTTGTTCTTCCTGTGATATCTTGTTATCTATGGCCGACTCTAATTCAGATCAATTCTTGCCCAAATCTTTTTTGATGGAAAATTCTTGCCCAGATCAAATCTTTTTTTTTTTTGGTTTTGGAGTTTCAAATGAAACTTCAAACTACGCAAATATCTCGGTCTTCCTAGAGTGATATGAAAATTGCTCTGCCGCTCGATGGTCCACCTCCGTCTTCGTTTTAACAACCCTCTCCTTCGTTGCTTGAAAATTAGCAAAGTGATTCTTCATCAGTTGCCGAACATCCTGTTGGCATTTTCGGCATATAGATACGTTGGAATAACCACCAGCTAGGTACTACTTCAATCTGGTTACTTCTTATTTGAACTCTGTGTTGCACCAGTTGCACCTCCAGTGGTGCTGACCTGAGAGTATTTGTCCATGATCCCAACTAATGTCACGCAACGAGTCCTTTTTTCTTGATGGTTCCATTCTTGCAAGTTTATCAAGCACGTCAGTTTATTAATTATTTAAAAATAGTAAAATTTTGTTACGATGAAAAATATATTTTATACTTCAGAAAATACTTCAGACTTATTTAATACATAGTACTGATTTTTCATATTTTTAGATTATTTATATATTTTTAATAATTTTTAAATTTAAAAATATGTTTAAATATCATAAATTCATAAAAATATGTTTTCTATTTTAGAAAATACTTCTGAATTATGTAATATACTACTAATTTTTTATATTTTTTATATCAATTATATTTAATTATTTTAAATTAAAAAAATAATTTTTAAATATAAATATTTTAGAAAATTAATTTAAGCTAAGATCTTTGTAGAACGCTACTATGGATGCTACATATTTTCTTAAATTAGTAGTATCTTTGTAGAATGCTACTATGGAATATGGATGCTAAGATCTTTGTAGAATGCTACTAAGTCCATGGGCATGCATTTAAGGCTAGGTGCTTGTTTCTCAATTTGTTTTTTAAATTTGTGCTTAGGCCACTATGCGCATGATCGCGTCAAAATTTGAATAAATTGACACCAAATTTAGCTGGAAAGTAGCTTGCATGCCCTAAATAAGCTTCTAATCTTACAATCATTTTTTGAATTTTATTTTATTTTTTTAATTTAAAAAAATTTATATAGTCCAAAAATTAAAAATTTTTGTGGAATTGTGTAGTCATTTATAGATCTACAACATATTATAAAATCATGCCAAAATCAAAAATTTTAGCATGATCTTTTCTTATTTTGGATTTTTTTTGGCATTTTTCGGCATTGAAAAAGGAGAAAATGGGGTAGGGAGGGAAAACATACCTTGTTTTGGGTTGGATTCTCCTTGAATCGTCAAAATCTACATGTTTTTTGGTCTCGACGGGTCGGGGGGTTTTGAGAAAATGGTGAAGGAATATCTGAGAAGCCTTCTTAGGCCTTCCCACCACTGAAAAACAAAAGTGGAAGGGGGACCCGGTTCGAGCTAGTCCAAACCAATGCGAACCGATTTTGCTCGGAATCACCTGGTTCGGACCAATTTTGAGCGGTTTGGGGCCGTTTCCAAATCCCGCCGCCGAACCGACCACCCAGTCCCGCGTCGGTTCTGCTCGGGTTCGGGCCGGATCGGCAAACCTTGTCAAGAAGGACATCTATTTCTTTGTTGCCTCCTAGAGATTCATCAACAGGGCGGGCTACTTTGTCCCTATGCAAGGCTTTATGGAAAAATGCAACCCATAAGAAAACTAAAAGTTTTGTGTGGTTAGCTCTAAGGAATAGTCTACACACCCAAGATTGATTGGTTAGGAAAGAATGGCTGGTGGATCAAGGGCTATGTTCTTTGTGATGCTAATTCTGCATTTACTAACCACATCCTCATCCACTGTCCCTTCACGAAGAGCATTTGCTATAAACGAGAGCTTGCTCAGGCATTGGAGGAGGACTTGCAAGATTGCTATCTTGTTGGACCTGTTGGAGAAAGAAGAGAGTTAAATAGTTGATATGGAAGGCATGAGATCAGCTTGTTTTGGTTTTCATGGCAGCTTTGGAAGAAGAGAAATTCTATCTATTCTCACAATGGCCATTAGTCTCAAGTCTTGGGACAACTTATGTCCTTGTAAAAGTTCTAAGTGCCATGTTTTTAGTTCTTAATAGATTAGACAATATACTTGTAACTTAGGGTTGTAGCCTCCTGTA
Source organism: Phoenix dactylifera (assembly GCF_009389715.1). Lineage (NCBI taxonomy): Eukaryota > Viridiplantae > Streptophyta > Magnoliopsida > Arecales > Arecaceae > Phoenix > Phoenix dactylifera. The sequence goes on along the minus strand of NW_024067778.1, from coordinate 188,260 downwards.
TATTTGCTTGCTAAGAAACTAGTGGGAGGAACCTTTCTTCCTTTTCCAGTCTTCTCAAAAGAAAAGGGCCTTTCATCATTTCTTGAAAAGAGAAAAAGAAGTCCTTTCGTTTTCCCAGTGACCAATCAATGTGGAACTAAACATGTCCGTACGGGTCCTCATAAGTACCTAAAAATTCCAATTACTGAAGAACAAAAATTCAATTTCCCAACTTCAGTTCAAACATTGTTTTCTTGGGTTCCAAGTCAAAATTTCAACTTTCAAATGCTAAGGTATTTCTCAAAGCTTAAAGTTTCACAAATTATTTTATACTAAAATATACACTAACTGCAGAAGTCTGGTTAGAAAAGTTCATATGAGTTAGTCTCTAAAGGTAAATGATGCTTGACAACACTTATTGTCTCAGCAAATTGGTTCGCTTTTCCTCTTTTGTACACACACGCTAATACATACATATGGACATATACATACATTTATATTTTCCTATGTATAGGTCAGGTCATTACATGTGATATGTAAAAGATTATATATATATGTATGTATGTATGTATGTATATATGTATGTATGCATGATATATGTATGTATTAGAAAGAGAAATAGAGGGGTAGAAATTTCATGTTTTCAGTCTGATACAGTGTGCAATCCTCTATAATTCAATTTTAATTCTTTGTTCAGATGTGGAGTTGTGTTTATGTATTTGTATTTTGGAGCATTGATATTGGTTTGATCCAATCTCTAAACTACTAATACTGCATTGATGTTTCCAGAGGAAAAGAAGCTTCAAGATGAAGAGTTTACCCACTTGAAGGCCCTAGTTCAAGATCTTGAAAGTACGATCTTGGTCTACTTTAGTTTTACTGTCCATATTTCTTATTTAAGCAAGGTGTTGCTTCTTTATAATAGTTTGTAGTTACCTTTTGCTTTTAATTTGGTTTATCTCGCTGAAATGAAAAATTGAGCTGTTGAATAAATTCTTTTCTAGACATTTTTGTTCAGAGTTCATGTTTCACTTACTGATCTGAAGAACCATTTTCTGCTTGGTTTTTCGGCATAGACATGATGTCATTTCAATCATTGTCAACTTGGTTGTTGCATTATTACATCCATTCTTTTCCTTGTCAAGTATAGAAGATAGATCTTTTGTTAAACACTTCCAATAAGCTATAATCGATAGCAACTCATTATAATATTAATTTGTGTGCAATTTCGAATCACTGTGGCTTTTTATTACTTCTTGAGGAGTTTTAATTAGGTTTTTTGTTGAACACTTCCAATAAGCTATAATCGATAGCAACTCATTATAATATTAATTCGTGTGCAATTTCAAACCACTGTGGCTTTTTATCACTTTTTGAGGAGTTTTAATTCCTTTGCATGCAAATCTATCTCAGTTTCTTATCTAGTATGAGTAGCTAGCAGGTGTGGTGTATTCTGTCTTAGGATCTGCTCTGTGGATAACTTCAGCTCGTTAAGAATGCTAACTGTTATCTTGGATATAGAGTAGCACTACGATGTAGACAACAGTGGATACCTCCTTTGTGTTGTCCCATAATTTGTTCAAAATGTGCTGTTGCTTGATCTTTCTCAGATAGAATTTTGGAATACTAATTTTTAAATGTCGTCTGACTTTTTCTTTGGTGATGTGACACAAAACACACGAGCCATTGTATTGCATTGATGCGCACAGAGCATTGTCAGTTCCATTCTGTTGTAGCACCATTCTGATATTAGACTAACCGGTGATGTCCAGTGTAGTAGACTAAATATTTGCTTGAAATTAGACAACGTTTATAGATAATCCCAACCATCGTTTGAGCCTAACATATTTCTGTCGTATTAACTATCACATACTACATAATTTTAGGCTTATTTTCTCATCGTTTAAAGTCCAAGATATCATTTGTTTTTGTCTTTTGTTTAAAGCAATATTTTAGGTGCTGATCCATTGTAGCTTGGTACTGGCAAGGCCATCTGCATGTGCAATGGTACTGGAGTATCTCAGGGTATTGAATGGCAGTGGACTGTACTGGACTGTATTGAGTTTAATGCAGTTCAATACCAACAAATGCTGAACCAAAAAGGTTCAAAATACTTTTTTTCGTAAAAAAATTCATTGCCTTGGACAGGAATTGGGTGGTTGTTTGGTGGCTTTGGATAAACTGACTCCATAGGCAGATAAAAGAACCAAACCTTATTTACATGAAAATCAATTAAGTGAATGTGCAATAGGAAATACTCCCTATTTGAGTTCAATATGAATAATCTAAAATTCAGATTTCATTAATGTGCCGTGCCGGGCCTGTACCGACATAGTAGAAGAGATGGGGAAGAGGGAGAACGAGGGAGGAAAATAGAGAGAGAGAGAGCGGGGGAGGGAGGGAGAGGGAGAGGGAGAGGAAGGAAGAGAGAGGTAGGCTGGGGCTGGTTGGCGGAAGCCGGGGAGTCTCTGCGTGGAGGAGGCAGAGGCCAGAGAGATGCGAAGGTTGGACTCTGCCTTTGGGCCCCTGTTTTGAAAAAAAAATTAAGCGAAGTCGCCAATGGGTTTGCCTACTTCAATTTAAAAAACACAAGATTAAAAGGGGCTCCCTCTAGGCCCCTATTTCAAAGGCAATAGGGGACCGGAGGCGGAGCCCCGCCTCCGCATCTCCCTAGCCTCCCCGGCTAGCCTCTCTTCCTCTCTCTCTCCCTCTCTTCCCTGCTCTCTCTTTTTTCCTCTTTTTTCTTCTCCTTCTCCTCCTTCAGCGACGACGTCTCGGTTTCAATGCCGGAACCATCCTGGTTTGCTGTCGGTACGGCCCAGGACGCCTTGAACCGGGTGGTTCGTGATGGTTCCTCAGACCTAGAGATTTGGAAAAAATGTTTTACATCTTGGTCTCCAAAACTTTTTCATCTAATGACACTAGTCAACAAACAATGCTTCAACAAGCACATCTTTTATTTTCAGAGTATTAGTATCAAAAATCTTGTTAATCCAAAATTTTATAAATGCCTGTTGTTGAAGTAATGCTAATGCCTTCTTCGGGTGTCATGTTAGCTTGAATGAGAGATTGCACAATATTCTTTGCATGCATGCATTCATTCACACTATATATATCATTAAGTCTTCATTTTATTGCATGAAGCTACTCTTAACAACATTAGCAAGAAGTTTAAAGCATCCTAAGAAAGGAAACCCCAATAATGTCTCAGCATATGCATGCCATAGCAACTGAGACGGTGCTGGCCCATGGCAAGCATTGGCATGACACGATATTATTTATATTGTTTTGTTGTTTGTTTCAATTGAATGTGTTGTTATGTTTAGTTTATAAGCATCAAGTTTCCTATTCTGTTCTATTTTATTGTCTAATAACATTTGTTTGAATTGTGAAGAATGTCTACTTCAAACATGATCATAATATTAAATATGATTTTCTGAAATTGATTTTGCTTTTCTTTTGTTAATGTTTTAATCTACTTGCAAGTAGAAAAAGCTCTTTTATCATTTACCATATTAAGGAAAAACAATAATTTGATCATTAATTTTGAGAGTTCATAAATTTTCTTTTGTATTGACATGCCAAAATTTTACATCGAACCAATGTCTGCCGAACCGGTACCGGTGGGCATACCGGTGGCCTACCGGACCGGTTTGGGCCAATGCGAACCAGTACCACTGGTTCGGCCAGGTTTTGGCTATCGCGCATTTTTTTTGGAAGTTCTCTCTTTTGGATATTTTTCTATGAATTTAAGTTTAATTTGATATTTTTTTGTTGTTTTCTTGATTTTTTTTCATGTTTTTTGATGTTTCCATGTTTAGGGTTTAAGTTACATGATGCATCTTATTACTTCCAATCCAAATAATACAAATCATAAAATGAACAATATAAAATATCTTCAAATCAAGATACATTCAATTACATACTTTTAAAGCACTCTCGGATATCTAAAATTGGGATGAGTGGCGATGCTCTCGTAGATATCCGGATTATAATAAGTATAGTCAGAAGGAGGCAGATCAACCCACCCCTCTACCTAAGCGGCGTTGTAGTCTTGTCTGCTCATCCAAGAAGAAATGTGTGCCGGGTTATAAGAACTCTCGCTCAAGCTTTGGCTTTAGGAGGTGTCTTTTGATTATGGAGGGGCTCATCCGAATATGGCGGCAGCAAAATTCGACCCGTGAGATGCTACAGGCTGCGTAGGATGGTATCCATCGGAAGATGCCTTCGATGCACCGTATCCATATCGGTATCAATATAGATCATGGGCTGCCTGAGGCTGCGGATAATAGGATCCAGTATATGACTCGAAATCTGATACGTTTATGGATCCTACTTTCATGTGAGGTCATCTGCAGCAATATCCTGTCTTCCTGAACGACCTCGAGGAGCCCATCTCCTATATGTAATAGTATCCTCGTGGGCTCTATAAGATGGTCGACCGTGGTCCGTATCCTGTGTATCGAAGACCAGCCTCCGGCTGTGTCTCATAAACAGTACCATACTGTCTTGCACTCCCTCCATGGCTAGCAGATTCATTACCACCAGAACCTTCATCGCTGCTGCTGTAGGTCTCCTCGACACTACATTGGGGGCCTTTATTTTTCTTTTTTGGTTTGGTGGGCAGCTGCCTTCTTACCCTTCAAGTTTTTTTTCTGTCTGGCTATGTCGCCCTCCTGACCGAGTCGACTGGGTATCGTAGTGTTCTTGTCTGAGCATTTCTCGATCATCTCTCTGAGAGGGTGTTTCGTACTAGTCATGTGGTGATTGGCTCTCCTATGGTTGCGGTTGATCAGCTGTAGAAGTGCATGGAATATTGCGCCCAACCCATTGCTCTGAATTGACCCTAGCCTCATTGGTTATAAAGCCGGCCGGTCATGTAGGCGATCCTGGCTTGTCAAGCTTCGGCTTTTGCTACTGGCGCACAAGCCAGCCGACCATAGAATCATCGTCGAAAGCCCTAATATTGGATCAGCATACTTGAGCTCCACTTCCTTCTGAATGCACTTTAGCTTCAACTGCAGATTGTAGTGCACATATACAAGGTTGTTGAGGCGCTTCTGTGTCAAACAGTTCATCTGCTTGCTGTGGATGAGGGCGAAGGTGAGCCAGTTGCGCTCAGCCACTCGAGGAGACCGTCTGGATGAGAATCCGGATAGCTATCCACTTAAGATTTTTCGCGGACACTTCAAAATGAATCTGCCATTCGGCTGCAGAAATATTGAAGAAAAATAGATATTAGTACCATATTAGTAATCCTCTAACGCCAGATGAATGTCCTCCTAATGCGTAATGTACTTAGATTCATAGTTGTCTTACTCACGATTGCTGCTCATTTACAAAGCTGTTGCTGTCCTTTTTAAATAATTTGATCTATGAACAAAAAGCATGTTGTACTATGTTAATAATAGAAGATACCGGTAAACTTACACATGCCACAAGAGTTAAGTTACCTCTTCAGAAATAATCTAGTGGGTGTCGGCCCTCGAGCATTCGCCCATGCTCCCAGCCAATATCAGGCTGTGAGGGATTGGTTTTTCTTGATGGCTCCCTTCCTACAAGGACAATAATTTTTATTTTTATTTATTTTTTAATTTTTTATAATTCTACTTTAAAAAACTTTATTTATTGTAAATTCAGAAAAAGAAGATTTCTACCTGAAGAATTACTTCTGAATTATGTAGAATGTACTTTTTTTTCAATTTTTTTTGATTTTTAATATATTTTTTATTATATTTTAAATTTAAAAATAATTTTAAAATAATAATATTTTAAAAAATAAAAATATTTATGTCAACATGCACATCCTTCATGGATCTACAACATATAAAAAAATATGCCCAAATCGAAAACTTTGGTATGATTTTCTCTTTTTTTACTTTTTTAAGCTCCTTAAAAAAATATTAAAGAAAAAGGATAGGAGAGAAAACCATACCTTAATTAGCCTTCATTGGATTTTTTTGGAAAGAGAAGAATGTTCTCTCACCTCAATTTTTTTTCTCCTGAATCAATTTTGGGAAGGCCTTCTTCGGCCTTCTCTTGCCTCGACCGTTCGGCTTTTATATCCGAACAGGCGAGGCGTCGAGAGAGACTGTGGCTAAAATGGCCATAGTGTTAAGATGACAATGCGGGTTGCGCTGTGGTCAAAAAGGCTATAGCGCGTGGCGCTGTGGCAAATTGAATGCATACCAGTGCGAATCAGTCTAGTTCACACCAGTTCAAGACGGTACCAGGCCTTGTACCAGTGTGAATTGCTCCGGTTCGCACCGGTACGCCCTCCGTACTGCTCGATTTCGACCCCATAGGGGGCAGAAACCGTTTTTCACTGCGGTATCAAATCAAAGAATGTTGAACCGGTACCAGCTCTGATCGGTTTGGTGTTAAAAATCCGTACCGGTTTCAAATTTTTTTGAGGCTTTTGAATGCGTGAACCAAACCGAATCAGTGGTACCGGTCCGAATCGGTACCGATCCGATACTGGCGTCCACCGGTACATTGGTACGGTCGGTGTGGCGGACCTTACATCAAACCATACAAAATTTTTTACATCCAAATTCGAATTATTCTGTGAATTGGTATGAATTTTTTACAAATTCAACTTTTTCAGTAAGTATAGCCATTTTCAGATTATTCATAGCATATACCTTATATAGGTCTATTTATTCATTTTTTCAGAATTTGGACTTAATCAATTTATTTGTAAAAAGGAGCCCTAAGAGAATTATCTTGGACCAAATAAAAAGTGTTATATACAATTGGTCATATAATCGTGGTTACATAGATATTTTTTATACTAGGGTTTTAGTCATGGGTATTTTAATATTTATTTTATCACAACACCAACTTGGTTAATTAAATTGTTTTTATCAAACTCGCAAATTTTAAGTATTGTACTTGAGTTACACTTACATCATTGTTCTGTCAATATTGTATGAATATTTTGGAAAAGGTGTACAAATCATTACTATAAATTGTTTTTATCAAACTCGCAAATTTTAAGTATTGTACTTGAGTTACACTTGCATCATTGTTCTGTCAATATTGTATGAATATTTTGGAAAAGGTGTACAAATCATTACTATAAATAGGTATGGCAGGACTTGACAATACAACCTTGGTCCCCATTGTAAAATCGTAGCTCCTCTCCTGTTGAGCGCATGTATCTTAGAGAATTGCAAGTGGGAGGATGGACAAAGTGGAGAGGTGCTTCCAGATTGTTGGTGACCGACGCATATCTTTCAACTTAATGAAAAAGTTATAAGTAGATAGTAATTCCTGCAGTATTGAATTGTTAGGCTAAAGCGAGTCTAAGAATGTGAGAAAACTAAGGAGTAAGGACATTGACATAGTATATGGTCAAACTAGGAAAGGTAGAGGAATAAGCATGGGTTTCCATTTCACGCCGAACAGCCCGATTTGGGGCATACCAAGCCATACTGATGGTAGACCAGCACAATTCCGCCTCGTGATGTGAGAAACAGGTGAGGGAGGGGGGGGGGAAGGAGATAGAGGAAAAGAGAGAGAGGAAGGGAGAGGGAGAGGAAGGGAGGGAGAGAGAGATATGGAGGGGGAGGGCTGAAAGAGGCCGGTGGAGAGGTGGAGGAAGGGCTCCGCCCTCGGTTCTCCTGTTTTAAACGAAACAAGGGCCTTATAGGTTCCCTTTTTTATTTTCACATGTTTAAGTGAAGTTGTCAAGGGGAAGCCCTTCCTCCGGCCTTCTTTGGTCCTCCTCCGGCCCATCCCCTCTCCCTTTCTCTCTCTTTTCCTCTCTCTCTTTTCCTCTCTCTCTCTCCTCCCATTCTCCTCCCTCTTTCCTCCTTTGTTGACTTTGCTATGTCGGTATGGGCTCGGCATAAAACGACATGGTATCATGCCAAACCATGCCGCCGGCAACCGGTATGGGTCTTGGTACCAGCACAACATACCTTGGGAATGAGTATGTAGGAGTTTACCAATTAAATGGCAAAATGATATGGAACTGATGGATGTTATAAGCATCTCAAAAAAAGATCTAAGGAAGCTCCAATAAGAAGAGGTACACTAAATTTTGTCCAAGGTTTGTTGAAGATGAGGGCAACCGGCAAGATGTAAGGTAACATATGTGGAAGTTGTGAGAAGAACTTGGCAAAGCTTGTAATACATTGGAGGTAATGTAGGAATGGTTGGTTAAGATTTAGAGTGTTGAACCCAATTAACTTACTATCTTGATTGCTATGGTTATGGATATGTTCTTGAAAATATCAACAGCATATATATATATATGTTCTTGAGATGTCGAACATGATGACTATAAGTGTTGATTTGGAATTTATTATAGTGCTGCACATGCAATGCATGCAACTCGCCTGTTCTTGGGGAAACATGGACAAGTAGGCACATTTCGTGAATGGTTTTGGGAGGAGTTGGTGTTACATAGTAGAATAGATAAGATCCACGTGTTTTGCATCAAATGGATTTGGATCAATTCACACCACTAGGATTGTGGCTCATCGTTCTACTAATGTCTATGCATGTAAGTATTCTTTTTTTTTTTTCAAAGGAAACATGAATGTGAGTATTCTGTCTACATATTTAAGTACATTTTGTTTTAGTCGCAAAATTAATTTGGTACTCATCATACTCATATATGCAAGTTATATGTATCATAAAGTTTCAACTGTAATTTCTGCTGTTAATGACAAACTTCAAAATTTATATATTAATTGATTCTTATTCCATCTTCTCCCCCTTTCCAACCTAATGTTGGCTAATCTACCTAGCGGCCTTGCATAATCTGTGGGTCCTAACCAACCTACACATTTCTGTGGGGCCTATCTTGGCAACGTGAAAGAAAAAGTGTTTCTTAAGTTTTTACTAAGAATGGAGAAGGGGGCAAAGCTACAAAGCTAATCCATCATCAATGATGGTTCATGTTAAGATAACAGCCTGGCAATAGGAAAACTTTGAAGTTGTCATTTTGATGTTAAGGTGTTAAATCATGTCAAAATCCAGTCCTTTATCTTTTAAGTTTGCTAAAACATAATAATCAATTAAATATTACTACCTTAAACATGCATTTCATTTATTTAATATTATATTCATTCTGTATGCAGAAAAAGGTCTTCAGAGCTTGTTGAACAACTTAGAGGTATAGTTGATAGCATGAATCATACCCATGTTGGTTGATATCTTGAGAGTTGCATGACAAATTGTCTAGCTTAATTTCTCAGGTACCTGTAGCAGCAGTTGTTATAATGGCCTGTAATCGCCCAGACTATTTGCAAAGGACAATTCAATCTGTTTTAAAGTATGGGTTATGCTTTGCAAATTCTTTTTTCTTTTCTTCTAATGAGTATGAATCCTCTTTTTTACAAGTTAATCATATGATTTCTTATCTGACACAATATAATCAAAAATATTTTTATTCTAGATATCAGACTTCAGTTGCTTCCAAATTTCCACTATTTGTATCCCAGGTACTATGTATGATGTAACATATTTCCTTCTTACTCATGAGTTAAGAGTTGGAGAGGTCATTTGTTGTGACACTACTGATTTTGCAGGACGGAACAAATCGAGATGTTAAAAACATGGCTTTGAGCTTTAAACAGTTAACATATTTGCAGGTTTGATATGCCAACTCTTTTTGATTGTGGTGGCTATTGTAAATACATTACAGTTTGCAGTTATTTTATTGGATATCATATTTTTGGGGCAAGTTGGGCATTTGTTAATGTGACTTTACCCATTTATTACTAATGACATGTCATATTCTTATTGATTAAATAACCATTAGTTAAGTATGGTATTTTAATCATAAATTATCTTTCTAATTTTCTCTCTGAAATTTCTTGAACTCTCCATCTCATTACTAACCACCCCTCCATTCCGGCATATATTGCACTCATTCCATTTTTGTCTTGATTAATGGTTAAGACTTAAGAGTCATTTTTGTGAAGCATAAATGATTGATATGAAGTTGTTAATATTAGGAAATAATAATGCAAGTAATGTATAGCAGGAAATACAAGCTGTCATAGAAAACTTATCGTAACTTCCAATAGAATGTCGACATTCAATTGAAGATAAGGGCGCTGCTCTTAACAGATGCACCTAGGGCATTGTTAACAGGACCCTATAACCAAAACATAACTAACAAACCGTACCACAACTATGTGGTGTCAAATTTTTGATTCCTTTGACAATTGTTCTTGTATATATATGCTTGTCATTGCTATCTACCTCTATAGCCTTTCTCACTAACATTCATCAATGTTAACTTTAGGTATTTTCCAACTTCAATCTATGCCTCAATGCTTATATCAATATCTCAGTCTTTGTTGTAAATGTCACATCCATCTCAAGACACATGCTATATGTCGTGGCTATGTTGTTACTGGCCTGAAGTGATGTGTCAACTAGGACAAACTGACACAGGCATATACTTGAAAGTTGAAACGTTGCTCACATTATTTTATTAGATGGTCCAACTTGATCTCAACCTTTCACATTGTTCTTCACTTTCCTTCAATTGCTTGAACAAGAATATAGGCTTTGCATTTTATACCCAGCCTACTACGATATAGTATTACTTGTATAAAATTTTTGTCCTTAGTCTTTGTTCGATTGAATCTCCAGTAATTTCATCTCATGGATCATAAGGTTTACTCTTCATATTTGGTCCATTTTGTTTTATGTTACCTTATTTTCTTATAAATGATAATTATTCTTCTTTGTTCAATTGGCACATTTAACAACTACTACCACATTTGCTACTTAGTGGGGAATTTCCTTCATAGTGCAGAATAAAAAAATTAGGAAGGATCTTAGTATCCACGAAAGCACTAATGCTAGACTGCATTTGAAACCTCCTAAAATACTCCAGAAATTGCATCCTTCAAAACAATTTCGACTCACAGAATGCCATGGAAATAATAGATTAGACCAAGATACGCCGAACCAACCCAAACCGCTCGGTTTGGGCCGTACTGAACCAAACCAGTGCGGAACCGGATCGGCTTGGCCCTAAATTTTGCGACCTCCTGAACTACTGTGAATTGCTCCGAACCAGCTTGAACCAGACTGTTCGGAGTGAAACCGATGCGAACCACTCGGTTCGGGCCCCCTCCCTCCTATTTCAATTACAGAAGGGCCTGAGCCTTCTTAGGCCATTCCTCTTTCTTATTCTCAGAATCCTCCTCCCCCATTCGCGAAAAACAAGGTGATTTCGACAATGAAATGAGAATCCAATCGAAAACAAGGTACGTTGGCTCTCTCCTACCTTATTTTCTTTTTTTTTTGAACATCAAAAAATACCAAAAAAATACAAAATAAGGAAAGATTATGCCAAAATTTTTGATTTTGGCTTGATTTCATAATATGTTGTAGATCTATGGATAATCTACACAATGTGGCTAAAATCTTTAATTTTCGTTACATCTATAATTTTTAAATTAAAAAATATAGTATCAGATAAAAAATAAAATAAAATCCAAAAAATAACTGTAAAATTATATGGTTATTTTGGGGCTTGCAAGCTACTCTTAACCTATACTTGGTGTCCATTTATTCAAGTTTTGATATGATCATGCGCATATTGGCCTCAGCTCAAATTTGAAAAAAATTAAAAAATAAGTTGCTTTGATGCATGTCCATGGGCTTAAAAAAAATATGTAACATCTATGGTAGGGTTCTACATGGATATGAGCTCAAATTAATTTTTTAAATATTATATTTAAAAATTACTTTTTAGCTTAAAATAATTAAAAATACATAATTAATAAAAGTAAAAAATTAGGACTACGTATTGCATAATTTAGAAGTATGTTCTGAAGTAGAAAACATGTTTTCTGAATTTATTATATTTAAATATATTTTAAATTTGAAAATTATTAAAAATATGTAAATAACATAAAAAATATGAAAAATTAGTACTATGTATTAGATAAGTCAAAAGTATTTTCTAAAGTAGAAAACATATTTTTTAATAGAACAAAAATTTATTATTTTTAAATAATTAATAAACTGACATGCTTGATAAATTTTTAGGAGTGGATCCATCCAAAAAAATGATCAAGAGCATGATATTTGTTGGGATCATGGGCATATGCTCTTGAGTCAGCAATATTGGAGGTGCAACTTGTGCAATACAGAGTTGAAAGGAGGGGTAACCAAGTTGAAGCAGCATTTGGCTGATGGTTATCCCGACATCTATGTGCAGAAAATGTCCATAAGAGGTCCAACAATTGATAAAAATGTACTTCACTGATTTCAGAACAGCGAAGAAAAGGGTTGTCAACAAGGTGGAGGTGGACCACTGAGCGATGGAGCTATCTTTCTGTCACGTCAAGAAGTCATAGGAGGCATCTACTTCAGATGACGAGATCTAGGCTGCTATTCAAGAGAGCCTAGATGATCGGTGGCAGCAAGATGAGATAGCCAGGTATAGGGCTCCATTTGAGCTCTCACAATGAATTGGACTATGGTTCTGTGACTAGTAGGGCATATCCATAGTTCAGGAGGACCTTAGTTAGGAAGGTCGTTAATCATTGTCTGCTATGCCGGTATCAGGCTGTAGATCTATTTTTCGGCAGCACAGTCCGTATGACCCCGCACTGTGCTGTGTCGGCTCTGTACTGACATAGTAGAGGCGGAGGAGAGGGGGAATGAGAGAAGAAAAGAGAGTGGGGGAGGAAGATGGAGAGGAAGAGAGGCTGACCGGGGCCGGCTGACGGAGGCGGAGGCCGGGGAGCTGCGGAGGCGGGGCTCCGCCTTGTTCGAAACAGGGGCTTGGAGGGGGCCCTTTTATTTCTCAGAAATTAAGTGAAGTCGGCACGTCCCGCCTCCGCGGCTCCCTAGCCTCTGCCTCTTCCGCGCGGAGGCTCCCCCGCCTCCGTCGGCTGGCACCGGCCGACCCCGATTGGCCTTCCTCCCTCTTTTCTTTCTCTGATCTCTCTTTTCCTCTTTTTCCTTCTTTCCCTCCATCGCTGGTTTCGGTTTCATTGCTGGAACTGTCCCGGCCCGCCGCCGTTACAGTTCGGGACATCCTAAACTGGGCGGCTCAGGATGGTTCTACCGACCATGCCATTAGTAGAGGTGGTAGCTATATTGCATCTATGTGGGGGCTTTTGGCAGCAGGAATAAGTTCTCGAGAGATTCCATCAAGAGCCACCATATTCATGATTTAGATCTGTATGTCTTCTCTAGTAGGGATTCAAAGTAGCAGAGAGTTGACACCATGCTAAAGAAGGATAAGAAAAAAATATGTGGTGAGCTATTAGATCCTAGTTTCACTTTAGCCACATTCCTGCGAATGCAGCATGGAACATGTACTATAGGTTCTGGTGTAGATCCTCCAGATTTGAAGGATATCTATGGTGAACTTTTTGACAATAAAGAGGAGCTACAAAAGTAGATTTCCTCGTACCAGAGCAAGCGGCCCATATATGGACTGACAGTGATGTGTGTGTTAGAAATTTAAACCCAATTTAATGGGTTTCTTCGACTTTTTGCTCTATGGCATCTTATGTAATTTTTTGGTTTCTTAGTATACTTAATGATCTCTTTGTTTAAGTCCCACTTTATATTAAAAAAAAAGAAAAACCAGCCCATGAGTTTTATGGGATGAGGGTGTCTTTTGAGTTCGTCTTTGAAAGAGAAGAAGAGGGTGGTGAGAGCTTGGTAGGAAAAAGGAAGAAGACTACAAGAAGAAAAGGCATCTTCCTAGTTGCTGATATTCTGCATATTTGTAAGTTATATTTTCAGTTTTTCATGGTTGAAATGAAGGGTTTTGTGAAGTGGATTTGAGCCTATCTTGTGCCCCATTGTTCAGCTCTATTTTTCATTGTTATTTGATGCTATTTGCATGTTATTAGCATCTATTTTGCTCCAACAAAATTGGTATTAGAGCTTGGTGTGGTGATTTGGTGGTTGTCTTGTGCTTTGCTTGCATTTAGGGTTTGAAATTGGGGCTTTTGGAAGAGTATTGAGTTTAAGCTTGATATTGGTGTAATCTTTAATTAACATGGAGAGTAATATGCTCCCTATTCAACTTCCTAAATTAACTAAGGAGAACTATGATCGTTGGGAGTATTTAAATCAAAGTTTTGTTGGAATCTCAAGATTTATGGGAGATAGTTGAAAAAGGGTTCAAAGAACCTAGCTCACCACAAGAAGAAGAGAGGCTCACAGAAGGTCAAAGAAATATTCTCAGAGTTAGGAGAGAGATAAAAAAACTTTATTTGCCATCTACCAAGTCATTGATGAAGCTAATTTTGAGAAAATTTCTAATGCCAAAACTTCAAAAGAATCATGGGTATTGGACAGATGTTAGTTAGTCAGATTCTTAAAGACAAGCACGGTACCTTGTGTTGCACTAGTGAAGGGCATGCATGGGATGTGCACCCTATTTTGTCAATCCTTGGTGCAAATTTGCATACGAAAAAACATGCTATAGTTAAACCTTTGGTAAAAGATTTAATGGTTCAAAATTAAAAATAAATGAAGGGCCATCCAAAATAGAGATTGAACTATTGATCATGATTCGATTAGGGAGAAGGAAGAATTTCCTCAACCCATTTAACACGATTCTCTCAAAAGGATTTAGGAGAACTAGAAAATTTGGTGAAAGTAGGGTCTAGGACCTCTTTTCTTTCATCGGGTCATAGTGAGGTAAAGATGCGTCCACAGGAGAGGAAAGAGCAATGCATCTTGCTCGAAAGGAGTAGCTTAAGGAAAGTGACCTAAGAGAGGATGCCAAACCAACCAGGGTCTATTGAGCACAGATAGCATGTATTTATACTAGTAATATCTATGCACAATCTAGACCGGATTTCTCTTCTAGTTCAAACAGGACTCAACTTTCCCAAAATAGATGACTAGTGGAAATAAACATGAAAAAGCTAAAATCCTTTAGGAGCCATATTTTGATTTCTACACCTACTTTGCATTTAGTTGCTCCACCTAATTCTTCCTAGATTGGGAGAAGTCCGATCAAAGTCTTTCCCGAAAAAAAATTCGGTTTAACCAAACCTAATTCGGAGTCCAACTGATGGAATTTGTCCTTGACCCTTGGTACGCCACACCCTCTGAGGGAGGCATCACATCATAGAACTTGAAAAGTTATCTAATTTTAAAAAAAAGGTCATCTCAATTGGGTGTCATGTGTCAAGATATGGCCTCTACAAGTTTAGTGCACAATTTTGCTTTCCAATAGGGTAGATTTCGTTCCTGGATCTTGTCCAATCCCACTTCTAGTGGCCAAAGTGGTCCACATCAAGTTTAGTGATCCTTTTGGATCAATGCTATCCTTGTTTAGGTGATTTAGCTCTTGCTAAATTACAGCTGAAGATGGAGAAATGTCTACTTCCTCGTCTTCTAAACCATTTAGTTTTTCTTGGAAGCTGACTCTTTCGACCGATCCAAAATGACTCAATACTTCTGCAGCTAGTTCCTTTGACATTCCTCTCGATGACAGTCTAGCAACCTTTATTGATCTTGGTCTTCTTAGCTCCTGATTCTTAACGAACTACTTGCCCTACTTCTGCATTTGCACTCCGTAGTAGGGCCACTCCTTGCCATCCTTGTTGATGATGGCGATGGCACTTTTCCTTGATCTCGATCTTGGTTGTTCGATCTGGAAATCGAGGGGCAAGAGTTTGAACTCTCAAGAGTGGTATCGGCTTCTCATATCATTATCACAAACTTGTAGACATTCGCTTGGGCAACTGTTGCAAGGTCTATATTTCTTTGTATTCTGAAAAGGTGTTGATCATAAACTTCTTCCCATCCTTTACGAGTTGATAATTCCTTTGTCGCTTATAGAAGATAGCATCTTGATCTTAAAGGAATGGGCTTCCAAGAATGATCTGACATCCAAAGGAACTACTTTGTAGGTCATCTCGTCAATATACCCTTTGTTATTACAAATTTAAAGGTATATTGCTTGGTGATCTTCAACTCGATATCTTTCTTAATCCAATCGAGAGGATAGGGACGTAGATGAAGCTTGGTTTGCAATCCCAACTTCTGAACCAGACTTTCAGGGATGAGGTTCTTATGGTTTCTAGGATCTACAATAGTACTGATGATACTCTGCTTCACCTAGATCTTCAACCGAAAGACTTCCTCTCACATCTCTATGTCTGCTTCAGTTGCTGCCTTGGGTTTTCTTGCCATCAGATTTAATTTTCATTCTGCTTGCTCAAGCTCAGGAAGCTTCTCAACCTCTATCACATTAAGTACCGTCTTCCCTTTCTTCCGAGGACTCTTGTCCTTTGACTTCTTTATCTTTGGTTGCAACTTAGGGTGGAGCTTCCAACACTTATCCTTAATATGCTCACTGATCCTACAGTGGTTGAAATAAATTTTCCAAGTCGTTTTGACCTGTTTCTTACCTTGCTCCTATTCCTGGCCTAGTTTTCTGCCACTTTTCTTGCCTTCTCTTGGTTAGTTCTTCTCCTCAATTCTGTTGGCCTTCACACTAGTTTCGCTGATGTCTTCAACTTTGCAGGGCATCAACTCCTTTCGGATGCTCTTGTGAAGATCTCCAACATACTTTGAAGCAAAGTCTGCCGTACCGCTCGATACGGAGCGTACCGTACCATATCGAGAGAAAATCATTACAAAACACACCTTTAAGTCAGTATTGAGGCGCGTACTGGCCTGTACTGAGGTGCGTACCGATTCGTACTGAGGCGTATCAAGATAAAAATTGAAAAAAATGGTTAGAGAGCTATTTCGGCACAGAGGTGTACTGTGTTGAACCGATAAGGTATCCAATACCGAGATTGCGGACCTTGCTTTGAAGAGCTTCAAGTCCTTCTGGATGCTTTTGTGAAGATCTCCAACATACTTCTTGAAGACTGCATGATCATTAATGGAGATCTCGAGTGAGATAGCTTGCTCGTGGAACTCGATGGTATTGTCTTGGATGGGTTGATCTTATTTCTGCCGTAGGTACTGCCACTTGACCCACTGATCTTTCTCATGGCTGATTGGGTAGAATTATTTCTTGATTAGGCCCTCGAATTTGCTCCACATCAGATTAGAGATGTCATTGTTCTTTATATATGAATTCCACCATGTTAGGGCATGGTTGGAAAGCTTGAGGCAAACAAAGACTACCTTTTGGATACTTGTGTATCCATAGATAGTGAAGTTCATCTCTAACTGGTGGAGGCAGTTATCCAACCTCTCAGCATCAACAATCCTATCGTATATAGGGATGTCGATTCGAGCTTCAACTTTGAAAGGCTATAGAGGGGGATTCTTAGTGCGTCTGTAGGTTCCTCATCCTTTTTGCTGGATGGTAGATCTTCTCCAGACATGGAAGATAGCTTTGCCTTAGAAGTTATTGGTGTTTTTCTTGAATGTGTCACCAATTGAGACATGATTTAGGTGAGTTGGGCAATATTCTCCTCTAGTTGTGTTGGACGTTCCTTCATCTCATCATCTATCGAGGTAGAACTAGTAGCTTACTCACCTTCATCGTCTAATGTACTTCAAGCATCAATGGTCCTTTCATTTGCATATTGCTCGTATATCTAGAGTATAAACTAAGGCTCCTATAGATGTAGAAAACTGAATCTATGATACTAACTTGATTCCTTCGGGGAGAAGGAAGAATTTCATCAATTTATCGAACTTGAATCTCCAACTTGATTTGATTGGGGAAAAGGAAGAATTTTCTTAACCTGATCAACTCGAATTTTTCAAAATGATTTAGAAAAAAGTAGAAAATTTGGCAAAAGTAGAGTTTAGGTGTCCTTTTCTTTCATTGATAAATAACAAACTAAGATACATAGTCTCTATTTATACTAGTGAAGTTTGCCCTTACACAATTTAGTTTGGATTTTTTTTCTAGTTCAAATAGGCTCCAACTTTGCCAAAATAAATATGACTAGTAGAAATAAACATGAAAAAACTAAAATTCTATGGGAGGTTCATCTCGACTTTTACATCGATTTTGCCTTCAGCTGCTCTGCCTAATTCTTCCTGGATTGGGAGATACGCCCGGCCAAAATCTTTTTCGAAAAGGATAATTTTAGTTTGATTGGTCTATTTCAGGTTCCGAACAATGGAATTTCGGCCTGCTGCGCCGCACCCTCTGAAGGGGGGCGCCATGTCTTAGAGCTCGAAAAGTTACATAATTGAAAAAAAGATCATCTCAATCTGATGTCGTATAGCTAAGTTATGACCTTTGAAAATTTGTGCGCTATGCAGCTTTCCGATATGGCGGATCTTACTTTTGGATCCGGTCTGGTCATACTTATAGTGACCAAAATGGTCCACATCAAATCTGGTGATCTTTTTGGATTAGATCATGATCTACAAAAACACGAGAACTTGAAATCATATTTTTTGGACAATCTCCTACCTTGTGCTATCGTACAATGTATATGATAGAGCATAGTAATTACAGATTACCCGGAATAGGAAATAGCATGCTTTTGGTATAATTACATGAAAAGTAACTTGAAATAGTTTTTGGTTCATAGGCTAGGGATAAGGCTCATGGACAGGGTTTATATACATGACTCTTCCAATTTGATCAGTTTTCTGGACAATTACCTTAATAAGAAATTGGTGTTGGGAGTTATTTGGCTTTCTTATTATTATTTATATTATCCTTTTGAAGAAATGCATACTTATGCAACTGAACCATCATAGACCATTTGTGATTTACTTAACTGACTGAATAGTTTTCAATGTAGCACTTGGATTTTACACCTGTGCATACGGAACGGCCTGGAGAACTAATTGCGTACTACAAGATTGCAAGTGTGTGTCATTTCCTTCTCTCCTTTTTTGTTTCTTTTTGCCACTTCTTTGTTTTCTACACTAAGATTTTTTCTCCTCCTAAGTAGGGCACTACAAGTGGGCCTTGGATGAATTATTTATCAAGCATAATTTCAGTCGAGTAATCATATTAGAAGGTGCTTTTTCTTGGAAGTTCTTTGTAGATCTCTATTTCCACTCGCTTTCTTGTTAATTTTATAGACATTGAGTAAAGTAAATGTAGCAATTGCTGGACAGATGACATGGAGATTGCCCCAGATTTTTTTGATTATTTTGAGGCCACAGCTTCTATACTCGAGAATGACAAGTATGTCCTACATTTGTGTACTCATTACATTCTTGCAGGAATCTTTGTTCTTATCAATCTTGTTGCACCACTACTTACCCAATGTGCTAATGCTGTAGGACAATCATGGCTGTTTCTTCTTGGAATGACAATGGACAAGTGCAATTTGTGCATGATCCTAGTATGATCAACAAGCTAACTTCATATTTCTAGTTTTTTTTGCCATTCTAAAATCTATTTCAGTCTATGTTTTTCTGAGATTGAATAATCATATAATGTGTTGCATACTAAATTTTTTTTATTGTGTTTTACAGAAACTCTTTATCGCTCTGATTTCTTTCCCGGGCTTGGGTGGATGCTATCAAAATCTATATGGGATGAGTTATCACCAAAGTGGCCTAAAGCATATCCTTTTCTGCTTAACCATTTCCTGATTATTGGTTTAAATGTTGATATGTCTTTCCTCATCTTTCTTCATCTATTTTTAAGATTTTTCCTTTGACATATCACACTTATTGGGATGACTGGATTAGGCTTAAGGAGATACACAGAGAGCGCCAATTTATTCATCCAGAAGTTTGTAGAACTTACAATTTCGGTGAGCATGTGCGTATATACTCATTGTACTTTATTTTAAGTAATGCAATTTTACATTCTCGATTAAATGACAACTTTTTTGTGTATCTTCATATATAAAGTTGCTTAAGTTCTAAAATCCAATTAAATGATATAATGTTTCCTCGACCCCTCCCAGGGTAATGCTTTTAGGCAATAGTCTTATCCTGAATAGGTTTCCTATATTCAGATACTAAATGTCTTGTGTAACTCATTGAAAACCAGCCTGACTAACTAAAAGGTTACATCATTGGCCGACATGAAAAGTAGCTCTAAAGGTTGATCCCAAAAATAACAATAAGTTTAAAAGAAAGTAGCTTAAATGTTCTTATGCTGGTAAAACTTTGTGTGTTGAATTTGTTGGCAAACTCATTTCCGACAATTTGACAGTAATTGGCTGGATTTTCCATGATCAAGCAATCAATAATTGCTCTTCATTTTCCATGCAGATAAATAGGTTTCTCATGCCAAATCGGTGACCGTCAAACAGTGCAACTTATTCTTTTCCCTAGGTGTAACAGAAGTTCAGTATGAATTATTAAATCATAATCTCGTCCTTTTGTGTTTGATTTGATAGATTAATCTGCAGTTTCATCGTACATTACATATATGGATGAGAATCTTGACTTACATCCAACATATTCCATTTCCATACACACCTGCAGTAGTGCTTGTGCTTGACAGTAGTCTAATGGGAATACAATGAACCAAAGTTTACAGTTCTTAAACTGAATATTTCTTAAGATGTTGCTAGCTCTGTTCCACCTTCTCAGCGTAACCGTAACATTTTGAATCAGTGAGACCAGTAGCAAAAAGTCCAATAAATATTTAAAAGATATCCTTTTAAACAATGCATTAACATTTCTTTGCCATGTTCAAGCGCACTATCTCGGAATCTGGCTCTACAATTAGTGCTGGTTACTAGAAATCTAAATTACTAAATGACTGGGAATTGGCTTGATAAGAGTCTAGGCACATATTTTATGTCCCTCCTCACATCCAACATTCTGTCAAGATACATGCCATAAGCAGATTGAAGACATCAATGGAAATTTCAGAAAAAATGAGACCCCCACCAACGTATCTAGGCACTTATCAAGGTCATTTTCTTTAGTCAACTATTTGTAGGTCAATTCTTTTTGAGTGTTGGAGCAAATTATATATACATGTGTTAAGACATAGCATTATGTTTGTTTGTTGTGTTAATATTCAGTGTTCTAAAAGGCAGTTGTGGTATGCAGCAAGGTTTATGGTACCGATCGGCATCGTACCGTACCGAGCATATCGTACTGTACCAGACGGAATTGGTATGCAGTCTCGTATTGTACTGACACTCGGCATGCTTCACCTTCTTGTACTATACCACGTACCAACACTGTAATAGGATGGTACCATGGGGTCTGGTACCGAGATGGTGAACTTTGGTATGCAGGCTACATATGCAAGTGTATATATGGTTAGCAAGGTTAGTCGTCTTGATACCGGACCTCATATCAGTACCATTCTATTATAGTATTGGTTCAAAGTATGATGTGGTAAGATTCAATGTACAATGTTTGTATTGAAAAAAATGTTGTGTACCTCGACCTTGGGCCAGACCTACCCCTTTTATCTCAGACGTAAACCAAGGAGAACAACCTCAGCCCTAGCCGAACGGCCGACTAACCGAAGTGAGCTGCCTCGATCCCGACTGAGGAGCCGATCAACCAAGGAGCCATCAACCGAAGAGAAAAATCAAGATGTGTAGATCAGGACTGACAATTCCAACAACCGACAGCTTTGGCAGCCCGTAGTTGTGGCAGGGCCATGGCCTATGCCTTACCAGCGCTGCTCGCTGCCCACGCGAACTGGCATCCACGCCTCGCTCATACTACCGGACGTTATCTGGCCATCTTGCACACCACGTCAGGCTAGGTAACGACAAAATGAACTTTTCTATATAAAGTAGCAGCCCGGGGGACCTCAAGTATGCGCAAAATATTACTCATAGAGACCATACTGTTGAAATTTTTTTCTTATATGTTGCCTCGTTATTCTGACTTAGGCATCGGAAGGTTCCTCGCCGAAAATTCTCCGGCAAGCGAACTTCTTGCAGGCCATCTTCGGAGGAACCCAGCAGCCGATGTGTCAACCGGCTTGCTCAGCCCGCCTCCAACCAATCTTAAGGTTATTCGAGCTGTACTCCCACCTCGGTCTGGATTCGGCAGCAACAGATTGGCGCTAGAGAAAGCACCAGCCCCATCAACATTGACATCCATCAAAGGAAGAGACAATCAGCAGAAGTCACGAGGAGCCCGCGGTGTATCACATGCTTCGCAATGCCGTGTTCCAACCTCTCGAGGGTCGCTGCAGACCTCGAAACTTGTTCCGCCAGAATAACCCTCTGTGTTTGTGGATAACAAGTAGTTCAACCTACTCACTCAACAGGTGTCGTTGACCGCGGAGATCTAGGGTCTGCAATAGACAGTGGCATGACCGGATTTAATCCGATCGAAATTCATCCAGCCCAGCCACTACTCAGTCGCCTGCGTAAGGCATGTGCCTGGTCAGCTATCGCTCCTGTGGTCGGGGCTCAAAGCAGTCTCCTAGAGTTGGCGCACCTAGCAGAGCAGTTCTAGTCAGGAGGGGAAACAACACACTACAAGCCCCCTTTTTGGCGAGGACTCTGCTTCAATCCTATTGCCTCTTGGCCGTATGGAGCCACCTCTCGGCAGGATGCCGACCTTGATCAGAGAATTAAGAAAATGGGCCTGTAGATTCAGGTCCTCAGGGGACAGACTTCGAGGGCGAACAACGACCTCAACTTCTCCTTTGAACCCTTCTTTACCAGGCGGATCATGGAGGAACTGATTCCACCTCGGTTTAAGATGCTCTAGGTAGGCCGTATGACGGGACCTCAGATCTCCTAAGCCACCTTGAGAGCTTCAAGGCTCTCGTGATGCTATATAGAGCCACCGATGTCGTGCTTTGCAAGGTGTTCCCCACAATCCTTCGCAAGGCGGCTCGGTTATGGTTCTTTGGGTTTCTACCTGATTTCGTTCGCTCCTTCAAGTAGCTCAGCTGCCTATTTGGGACCACTGTCTCCTGCTGAAGACGGCGCCGCAGCTCAGTTGCGTTGCTCGATATCAAGCAGAAGGAGAAAATCTCTCTTAGGGATTATGTTAGCTGCTTCAATGCGGCGACCCTAGAGGTACGCGACCTATATCAGTCGGTCGTGATATCAGCAATGAAGAGCGACTTACGACCATTGCACTTTCCATTCTTCTTGGAGAAGCGCTTTTTGGCGGACTTCTCTGAAATGCTGGTGTGGGCGGACAAATACGCCAACGCGGAGGAGGCCATAGTCTTCCATCGTGAATCTGCTGGCGGAAGAGCCCCTTGAGGAGCCAGAAGGGGGTGCGAGGAGCGCTTCACCTCGATGCGAGAGGAGCTTACGGAGACCTAGGAGTCCTCGGAGGTTTGAGAGGTTCATCCTTCTCACCGCCTCGAGGGTCTAGATCCTCATGGAGATCGATGGCCGAGGTTAATTGCGCCCTTCACCTCAGATGAAGGTTCGGAGACCCAAAGAGACTGGAAGAAGTATTGTCGCTTCCACTAGGACCATGACCACGACCATGAAACCGAAGAGTTCGTCTAGCTCAAGGACGAAATGGAGGCAATCATTCGGCACGGGCGACTAAACTGGTATGTGCTCCCTCGACAGCACTGAGCAGCCGCCTTGGCCTCCAATCCACCGCCCTCGGAGCCGATCGACAACTATCCGACCGTTAGAATGATCAACACGATTGTTGGCGGTCCAGCCGAGGTTTTGTGCACCTTGGGTCACCGAGCTCCTAAGAGGTCGAGGTTGCCCTAAAGAGACAGTGCACGAGAGAGTCATCACCTTCTCAGATGCCGACCTGAGTGGAGTTCAGATTTCTCATGACGATGCTATAGTTATTTTCTTACTATCGCAAAATACGATGTAAATAGAATATAGAATACTTATTGATAATGAAAGCTCGGTAGACGTATTATTTTATGATGCTTTCCAAAGATTGAGACTGCCTTCCGAACAGCTCCGAAAGGTTAACACTCCCCTTATCGACTTCTCGGAAGACTCAATTCCCGTAGGAGCGATCAACCTGCTCAGCCTGCCTCCAGCTGATCTCAGGGTCGTCCGAGCTGCATTCCTACATCTGTTCGGATTCGGCAGCAATAGGTATGTACGGTACAACATACTGGTACGGTATAGTACAAATTGGTATGGCGAACTTTGATTAATATTTTGTGAGTGCATAAAAAAATAAAATACATTAAGTACAAAAAACAATATTAGTACTTTTTTGGATAAATAATATCATTACTAATAAGAATAACTAGCAAAAATACTTATTCTTATATTTAATTCTAATAACAATAGTTATAGCATAATTGAAACACATATCCAACCATCAGCTTGAGCATGCTCTATTTCACATGCTTATATAAGTATGGCAGCATATTTAGCCTCATAATGCTAAGTGAACCATATATGTAGTTACAAACAGTACTAATTGAGCCACCACACGTATGGCTACTTCGTGCTAAGGGGACTTCCTTTCGAGCCAACATGTGGTGTCACCATGGTATGCTGAAGCGGCCTGTACCGGCCGGTTCAGCATGTACCGTATCGGTTCGGGCCTTGACTGATATGGCGAAGCCGTGAAAACTGGTATAGGGCCCGTAGAAGCCGAATCTAGCTGGAGCCAGGAAGGAAGAAGAGAAGGAGAGAGCGAGCGGGGGAGGGGGGAGAAGGAGAGGCCTCCGCCGCCCGCGGAGGACCGTGGGGGGCCGGTGGAGCCCGTGGGGGGGTGGGGGAGCCCGCGGGGACGCGGCGGAGGTCGAGGCTGCAGCCGCGTGGCCGCGGTTTTTTAATTTAAAAATTTTTAAGCGAAGTCGGCAAGCGATTTGTTGACTTTACTTAAAAATTCTAAATTTTTTTCCGTGGCCGCGTCCCCTGTTTCGAAATAGGGGACGCGGTCATGGCCTCGGCCTCCGCCGTGCCCCCGCGGCCCCCTCCCCCGCCCCCCCTTGGTCTCCATCGCCCCCCCCGCGGCCCTCCGCGGGCGGCAGAGGCCTCTCCTCCCTCCCTCCCCCGCTTGCTCTCTCTTTCTCTTCTTTCTCGGCTCTGGCTGGGCGCACCCGCTTCTGGGGGAAGAGCTGGCCGGTTCAGTACCGATTTAAACTGGTCCGTACCGAAACCATACCGGTTCGGTAGGTGACCGGTACGCCGATCATTTTTGGTACAGCATACCTGGGGTGTAACCATATATAGAAACTGCATATAGGCAATGTGGTGTAGTCAAGAGATTGCATCTGTATATGCGGCCTCATGTACTGCATTTTGAAACACTACTAATGTTGGAACATGGGAGGCATGAAATAAAAAAGTGCCAGCCGTTAGTGGATTATTTGCCATATACTTGAAGCTGACACTCACCTTTGTCTCTTTTTGGGGTTTCATATATGAATCAATGAACCTAAGAAATAGCATATTTTGTGATCAATGAAATTTACTCTTCTTCATCTACACTTTATTTTCTCGATAATTTTTTTTAATGCATAGCTAAAGGATTTGCAAAGATTGTAACTGATATACTCAGTTTGCCATCAATGCATAAATGGAATGGTTTTGATTAAATGAAGGTGTTTGAGTTGCAAGTTGAAGGTTATTCAAAGGTTTTAAGAATATGTTTATATAATTTAAGAATATTATTTTAGAATTATATATTTTTATATAATTCAAGAATATTAACAATTTGTTGTATCATATATTTTATATCATAATATTTAGTATTCTATTAGTGTTTGGATTGCATGTAACCTGCTCTGATTTAGGATAGACTTGAAAGTAATCTAGTCTAATCGAATCAAAGTTATTTGGATTAGGCTTGGATTGAAAAATATGACTTGCTTTAAATATGGCTTGGATCGAGTCCTAAATACTGCCCAATCTTAATTCAAAAGGCCAGAATCAGCATGAAAGTAATGCCCTATGTTTTGCACAATCTTCCTTGAACTTAAGAAATTAATTTTCTTTATTAATAACTTTTATGTAGTTGGTCACCAATTTGTGTTGTTAATTATACTTTATATGTTTTTGTTAATCAAGTTTTCTATGAAATGGGTTCTTGATCATGTCTACATGTTTAATTATTATTTACCTGCATAATGTGTCAAGGATATATAAAAACCAATTTATATGTTTCTCCTATACCTTGTGTCTCTATTATTCTTGACCTGATTTGATGCAAAAACCTGACAACTTGAATCAATAAATCTTAAAGCAAACCAAATTTGTCACTGATGAAAACGTATTAGACTTAGATTCTTATTTTTGACCCAATGCAAATATGGATTGGATTTGGAATGTGCGAAACCTGATTCAACCTAACCTGCTTGTAGCCTAAGTAATTAGTATGTAGTTACTTGATTTCTACTTTCCTTATTATACTATTTTAGTTATAGAATATTTACTTTTACATAGTTCAGTTCTATAGATTATGGAGAAACTGAAACAAAGGGAGAAAGTAGGGATCGAAATGGGATAGGTTGGGTTGAGCTTTCCTATTGCTTAGGCCTAGACTAGAAAAAATTTTTAGCTCTGGACTGGGCTGAGGCTTGAAAATTTTTCTGTGTGTTTTGCTTGAACCAACCCTGAGTCTAAAATCAAGCCTGGCTTGAAGCGCAAATGAACTCGAACTAACCAAACCGAATTGGTCTGAAAGGCTCAATCCAACCAGAACTAGCTTGACAATCTTCAATTATCCCCCATCGCCCTCTCGTCTATCCTCTCTCTCTCCCTCCTACGTCACCTTCCTCACCCACCATCCCTTTCGTGGCTCCCTCATCTTCTCCACCTTACATTCCCAAAAATCTGCCATCCTCCACTCCCTCACTCCTCCATTATGCCTCCAATGCTAACCCTAACCCTAACCCTGCCACCTCTATTCCACATGCAATCCTAACCGTAACCTTGACAATCCTCCTCTTCCACGATCCCTAGTGACGTCCCCTCCAATTACTTTACCCTTCACTACTCTGCAGCTGCCCTCCTCGTCACCTCGTAGCTCCTCATTACTGATCTCCTCACCTCCTATGTGCTCCCTGCACCAAGAAGGGGGAGAGAAAGTAATATGAGAAAAGAGAAGAGGAGAGAAGTTGTTCACCACATTGCCCATGCTTCACCATCCTTCGCTTGGGAGAGCCGTTTGCCGCTCAGGATTTAGAGGAGAGAAGATATGGAGTGAGGAGGGTTTAGAGCATGAGAAATGGAGAGAAGAGATGAGGCATGAGGTTGTGAGCAGTTTAGGATGTGGGGCACTTAGGTGTAGGTGTGGGTGGGGTGAGGAATCGAGGGTATTGGGTTTCTTCAGTGGTCTGGGTCAAGCTTAGCTGCTAGCCACATGAGGGTTTAAACATCCAAATTGCGCAAGCTCATCAATCCAAGCCTGGTTAGGTCAGGTTTCATGCTTGGGCTTCAGCCTTGGAGTTGGGTTCGTGCTCTAGGCTTGGCCAAGCGGTGACTTGAACTGAGCTTGAAATGTAATTGAGTCCTTGTTTTCATGTCCAAGCCCAACCTGAACATTCTCAGGCTGTGCCGAAAACCCAACCTGAAGCCGGCCTAACCCAGTAGGCCTTGGGCTAACCTAGGTCCATTTCCAGCTTTAGGAGAGATTTTCCTATGTATATGAGCTTCCTTTATCTATGCTATATGCAAACAGGGTCAAACTAAAATATGTAAGTAAGACTCTGTCAATTGATCTTTAAAAGAACATATGGCCCCTAATAAACAAACTCTAAAGATTGTTGTTTCGAGTAAGAAGTTCTAGATGAATTGAAAATTTCAATCTGAATCGAATATACAGATGTTGTTGGTGACTTCTCAAAATTTATAGTTGAAGATGGATATTGTAGGAGTTGCTGATCAAAATTGCCCCTTCTCATATTCTATAAAATTTTGAATTTTGCTTGTTCATCCTTCATGCCTTCAAAATCATTCTAGGTATAAAACCTTTTATCTTGAAATCCATCATCTGTTGAAGCTATATAGACCTTAAATTTATCTCACTACAGGCTACCGTGTTGTGCTGTAGTAAAATTGTCAAAATCTACAAAAGAATGCAAGTAAAAGTTAACTGTTGAAGTTTATTAAGGTCTTGATTAATTAGATATAGGAAGATTTAGTAAAGAAGAGATGAGAAAATAAGGTGCCTTTTGGTGATATTATGTGAACTGGTCCAGTAATAAATGAAGTTCCTATGTATATACTTTTGATGGTAATCCATTTTTTGAGCTATTTAGCTTCACTCATCTATCTATATTGAGAAGACTTAGTGATAACTATCAATATTATAATTTCATTTCAGGGCTCAAGTATGGGGCAGTACTTTAAAAAATATTTGGAGCCTATCAAATTGAATGATGTTCATGTAAGTGAAAAGTGCTTTAACTTTTGTTGAATTTAAGAAATGCTTACGTTGGACTTGTTTTCTTTGATCCATCACTGCAAAAGGTTGATTGGAAGACAATGGATCTAAGCTACCTGACCGAGGTAATGTTGTATCTATATAAGAATTCACTTGGCTGGATTCTTCATTTGATCTCCTTCATTCAGCAATTCTCATATTGGCAGGACAAATTTTTGAGACACTTTGCTAAACTAGTTGCACATGCCAAACCTGTTCATGGACCTGATTTAATTTTAAAAGCACACAACACAGATGGTGATGCGTGGATCCAATATAAAGATCAAGCTGACTTTGAACAAATTGCACGACAATTTGGGATATTTGAAGAATGGAAGGCAATTCCTCATCCTATTTCATATTTCATTATTATTGATTTTTAGAAAATATATCTAAAAAAATTAAATTCTAAATATAACACATTTTTTTCTAAGATCAATTTGAAGGATTGTCGCTTGTGACAATAGTTTTCCTCTATTCTTAAACTTGACTAATCATCCGATTTTTCTCTTTATGTAGCTTAATTTTAGCTATCCCTAGGTGGTTTAAGGCCATTATGGTTTTGCTTAACCCAAATACCCCACTTATGATTTTAATCAAGGTCCACAATTTCAGTACTAGGTACTATAATGGTAGGTTACCTTTTTGGTAAGATACTGTTGGTGTGGCAAAGTACAGGTTGGTATGGTGTCATCTGAAATCGGGCGGTATGATTTGGTATAGTACAGGACACTCCCTGAATTGGAGGGATACTGGGCAGTTCCTCTTGGTTTGGACGGGTATGAACTGGTTCAACTCATATACCGAATTAAACCTCAGTATCATATGGTACGATCAATACGGAGGATCTTGATTACAGTAGTATATCATATAATTTTTATTATTTTATAATATTACAGTAATATTTTCATATCATATTATATTATAATATAATACACTATTATAGTAATATAGGGAAAAGACTTTTTTAGGTTGAAGGGATATACAATGCCCTTTTGTCTGCTAATTGAATGCAAGGTGTCCCAACCAATGGATGGAAGTCAACTTATTTTTAGTTTCCACAGGAGAGGCAATGGAGCTATAATATAGTACTATCATACATTATAGGACAATACTATATTACATATAGTATAATAAAAAGCAACTTAACATTATTGTCTATTATTACATGGTCCAAGAGCGCAAACGTGTCCATCCTAAGAAAGCTAATTTTTTATAAAAGAAGTGCATTTCTAGGGATATCAACATGTCTCTTAAAGCAAATTAGGCCTTTTCCCCACCAAACCTAGTGTCAGCCATACCCACATGATTTGACTCCTTATCCCTAAAAAATCAATCTATATTCCAAATGGGGCCTTAGGGCCAGTTTGGAAAGGGGATAAACCAGTTTTATCCCTATTAAACATTGGGATAAATGCCAAATGACCACTTTATCCATGATAGATTATTATACCGGTAGTTTAGACAAAGTATCAGTTGTAGGTATAATTTCATAATTATGGGGAGCTAGAAGGACAATCGGTTTAACTGGAATAGAGTTAATTATTGAAAAGAGTCCAAGATTCGCTGAACTGGTACTGGGACCCGTACTGGTCGGCGGACGGTTCGGTACAGTATCGGTTCGATACCGTCCGACATACGGTACGCTGAGGCATATCAGTTCAGAATCGGCACGCTAATTTTTTTCTTAAAAGCTTTTTAGGTTTGATTTATTGGTAATCAATTTTTTAAAACTTTTTCAATAATTTTAAGTATAATTTAATATTTTTTGATGTTTTTAGATGTTTCTATGATCCTGATATAACCTAAATGATGCATCTTAATGTTTTAAAGTGATACAAAATATAAAATAATTAGTGAGATGCTGCATGCTACAAGAAGCAATATGAAATTTTTTAGAATCAATTAGTAAGATACAAAATATAAAATGATACAATCAATTATATATATTTAAAGTACAACATATCAGCCGATATCTAATATCTTATCGAGTAGCGATGCTTCTTGTAAATATTCGGATCGTTAGTATAATAAAGAGGAATATAGGCCCACCCGTCTAACCAAGTAGCGTGGTAGTCCTATACACTCATCCCATAAGGAATATTCTCTAAATTATGACTACTCTTGAATCCCTCGCTGAAGTTCTAGCTCCAAGAGGTGTTCTCTAGCTGATAATACGGTTGTGGAGAGGCCTATCCGAATATACCTGCAGTAAAATCCGACCTGTAAGATGCTTCTGGTTGTGTAGAATAATAGCCACCAGAAGACGATGCCTCGACGCACCTATCTATATCTGTATCCGAATATACCTGCAGTAAAATCCGACCTGTAAGATGCTTCTGGCTGTGTAGAATAATAGCCACTAGAAGACGATGCCTCGACGCACCTATCTATATCTGTATTCGTATAGATCATAGGCTGTCTGTGATTGCGGGTAATAAAATCCAGTATACGACCCGGAACTTAATACATCTATGGATCTTACTCCATGTGCGAGGTCATCTGCAGCTGCATGCCTCTTGAATGACCTTGAGGAGCTCGTCTCCTATATACAATCGTATCCTTGTGTGCTCTAGCAGATTGTGCATCATGGTTCTTATCCTGTGTAGCATGCGCAAACTGAGACTCACTGGTGAATCGAAGACCACCCTTCTTGGCTAGTAGATCCATGATCACCAGAACTATATTGCTGCTCTTTCTAGTCTCTGAATTTGATTGAACTGACTCCCCACATTCTCTATTGGGGTTGCAATTGTCTTTTTTCTTTTTTTGCTGCGGTGAGCAATTACTTGCTTATCTTTTGTGCCTGGCTACACTATGAGGATGGATATTGCCCTCCTAATTGAGTCGATCGGATAGCGTAGTGGCCTTGTATAAGTACTTCTCATTTATATCTTTGAGAGGATGCCCCAGACAAGGAGTCATGTGATGACCAGCTCCTCGATGACTTTTGTGGCTATGGTTTATCAGCTGGAAGGATGTGTGGAATGTTGTGATTTGTCCATTACCCTATATCGACTCTAGCGTCGCTGACTACAAAACTGGTTGGTCGTGAAGGCGATCCTGGGTCATCAAGTTTTGGCTGCTACTGTTGGCCGACAAACCATTTGATTATAGGATCATCCTCATTGTCAACGAAAGCATTATGGATCGTAGTTATGTATTTTAGCTCCACTTTCTCCTGAATGCACTTTAGCCTCAACCTCAGATTGTAGTGAACATATATAAGATCGTTGAGATGCTTCTATGTCAGACGAGTCCTTTGCTTACTATTGATGAGGGTGAAGATAGACCAGTTGTGCTCATAGCTACTCGAGGAGACTGTTTGAGAAAGGATCCGGATAGCTAGCTGCTCAAGATTTCTCTCGGACAAACCAAAATGAATCTACCATTCAGCTACAAAAATATTGAAGAAAATTATATGTAAGTTATCATATTAGTAACCATTTAATGTCAGGTAATTTTTATCGTTGATATGTAATATATCTGGATTCATACTTCTCTTACGACCGTTGTTGAGACTCCAAAACTGTTGGTGCCCTTTTTAAATATTTTTTCTATAAAAAAAAATATATTGTAATATGTTCATCATTGAAGATACGAGTTACCTTATGCATGTCACTTAAGTTAATTTACCTCTTCTAGACATAAGGCATCGACTTCTAGATTAGGCTCCCATCTTGTAAATCATATTACATAGAGCGTCCAGAAGTTCATTATCCATATCGATTCCAGGTATGGTGTATTGGAACCTTGGGTTAAGGTAGTAAGCTGCAGGTAGAGTTCGTAATTGTTATAGTAAGATTGTACAAGTACAGGAGCAGTCTAATTTTTAATATTCTTGCTTACCTGGTAGCTGCAAGTTTCTATCCATTTAGAGGTATCTCTCGTTGTCCACGGCCTGAAGCACTAAATATAATGACTTGATAGTCTTCACTATCTTCTTGTGCTGCCAGAATATTTGCCTCGTCACTAAGTCCTCGACAAATGCTCTCCTCAGTGCCGACCTTCACAAATCTGCTTTCCTACCATTCAGGATTGACTAGTTTCTGATGTAGGACGCCTTTCTCTCAAGAAGGCTATCAAGTGCAACGTAGTTAGTAGTAAACCATGTTACCCCTAGTCTTAAGATCTTTCTTTGCATACCTCATTAGTGATAGTTGCATTTTTGGCCGGGGGGGTTTGAAAGAGAGTTGAACGGAGGCCTGAGAGTTTCTTAGGGCTTTCCAACATTCCATCGTATAAAAGGAGGAGAGGGGGAGAACCAGTTCGGAGCCGACCGGCTGGTTGGCACTGGTTACGCGTGAAACTAGCCGAAACTGGCCGGTTTGGACTGATTCTGTCCAGTTCATGACCGGTTCCGACCGGTTCAGGTTCGATTCCAAACCCCACAGGCAAACCGACCCGGTCCCGCACTGGGTCGGCTCGATATGGCCCAGTTCGGCAGACACTAGAAAAACTAATTTGCGCTTAATCTATTAATACTCTATTAGTATACAATATGATTAGACAAATGTTAATATATTAATGAAACACTGTATATTAATATTATATAATGTTGTAATAAGATTAATATATTAATAATCTACTAAAACTGTTATATTAATTACTTTATTGATATTAGTTTATTAATAGTACATTAGTTCTCTTTTATGTTAACATATTTATTTTATATTCAAATGAAATACTGAAAGGGCAATTTATCCAATTCACAAAAGAATAACCTTTTCTCTGTTCTTATCCTCATACAATATCCAAACAACAGTTTCTTATCCTCAGACAACTTCGAAACAATAAACAATAAAACCGCAATCATTACTTGGGATATAATTTCACTCAAGCAGAAATAAGTCCCTTTCAGATAAACCTACCCAAAATTAAATCTTCCTCTTATAAAGCCTATTTTTATCCCAAAATTTTCCCTTTCCAAACTGCTCCTTGAAAGATACAAGACTACCTTTTGCTACTTGTACCATCTGTGGGAAATGATCAATTAATTGAAGAAGTTAACATTACTTGCTATTTTGTTGGTAATGTTAAATTAAAATTCTTTTGACAGGATGGCATTCCCAGGACAGCATATAAAGGAGTTGTAGTGTTCCGGCATCAAACTTCAAGGCGAATATATCTTGTGGGCCCAGATTCTCTCAAGCTACTTGGGCTAGAGCATTCTTGAAAATAATCACATCATTGGTTTGTTTGAGGTGTTGCTGATAGTTTTTTTTTCTTACGTTAAAAAATTTTGATTAAGTGTTCTCTTTGTAGAACTCAAGATCATAAGATATAGAGTATAGGAAATATCAATCAGGTTCATTTTCCTAATTGAGTATAAGGTGGAAGCATGTCAAAAGAAGCTCAAGTTCATTTAGAAGACAAAAAATACCAAGAAAGAAAAATAGTTGATATAATTGAAGGACTGATATAGAGATGCTCAGACAACACAAACATAATTTAACGGCCAGCCGAACCAAAAGAGATTCTTATCAAACATGCATATTTTTCTTGTTTGTCCTGTCTAGTCTTTGCCATGTAATTTTAACATTCGCATGTCACAGCATAGCCCACAACTGGGTAATCTACTGGATGTAGGCTTACTGATGAATGTTGGAAGAAAATGTAACAATGGCACGTGGGATGCAAATTTATACCATGACGTCTATTTCATGATCAGGCTAAAATTCTAAATGACGGTGCAGTAATTTCTCTATTGCTTTGTATTATGCATAACTTTTTCTTTATGACAAAACAAGCTTGGTCACGTTGGAAAAGTTGGAAAGTTCTGTTGTTCTTCTAAGTTTATTTTATATTATGCTTGTGAGTTTGTTGTGGTTTGAATGCCAGCATCAGAATATCCAATAGTTGTATGTACATATGAAGTTTGAGAGACTAAACTGCAAGTCTTATCAGGTCATAATGTAAATTTCAATTTCTGTATTCTTGATAATACACTTTTCATAAATTCAATGGCCAATGCTCTAGGCTATGGTTCATGCAAGATTTTGTGGCTTTCAATTGTCCACTTTTGTAGCTAAGATGTGCATACAACCAGACTTGAAAACCATCTCAGATTTGTTTGGCGAAGCCTTGCTGATTAGTGATCTCATGAGAAAGAACAAGCTAAATCATGGATCAATAATTTTTGCAATGTCAGCATCAGACTTAGCCAACAATGATCAGCTATGCATACTTGACACAAAGAAGAATGCTGGCTTCGGTTGACAAAAATCAATTCCCTGACATACTGTATGGACTTGTCCATGAGTCGGTGCAGAGGTTTGGTTCAGGTGGCTCAAATTCCTTGCTGCACTTCATGATGGCTATATACATCTTTACTGAATTTGTCAGAGTGGAGAATCCAAGTGTCTTGAGCAAGTCAGAAGGTAGGCGAGGAGATTGGGGGCTGGTTTTATAGTTTGAAAATTCAGACGTCCTCCAACTTTGGATGGTTCAGTCTGCTCTTTTCTTAATGCCAGATGGTATTTCTGATATTCCTGATACGGCTGCAATCTTCACAGTGAGGCCTGGTTCAATTGAAAATGACAATGAACAGTTTGTTACTCTAGCAGCTTCAGACAGTCTCAAATGTTGGAAAATGTTATTGAACACCACTGTCAATCATAGTAGCAGGATTCTTGAATTGTTGGTACTGGTGGAGAAAGCAATGCAATATTTGTAATAGGAATTATAAAGAATAAAGTATGGACTAAGATTAAGGTTATTATTGTTGGGAAAATAATTATGTGTTACTTTATCCATAATATCATTCTCATTTAGCGCCAACAATCCCAAAAATGGGAAGGTGGACTGATGTTAGGTTGACGACTGGTAGCTAAGGATGTTACTATATAAGTATATAATGAATCAAAATTTTATAGTGAAGATATGAAGGTGTATGAAATAATTTCGAAACGGCCTGAATAAGAATGTTTTGAACAAATCTTGATGGTTATGGTTAGGGTGGTATTCTGCATTTTCAGGAATTAGTTGTTGAAGAAATCCCTTGACTTCTCTGGTTATTGATCTTTTTCTCTTAAGATAACAATGGTAGCATGGTCAAAATAAATACCCAGGTACAGTAGATTGTAAACAACAGCATCAGCAGCCAAATCCTGGACCTCCTCAAGTTGCTTTTTTCAAAGTTTTGTTGATTATTTGCACATATTATGCATAAATGTATTTGATCTTAAATGGAAAAATAGGTTAAGGGATGATGCAGAAATTATTTTATAGTTTTGCATATGAATATCATATAGAATTTGATTTGTATAAAAAATATGGTTGGCCTGCTATCAAGGCACAATTGGCCACCTTAAAGCCCGTGACACCAAGATACAATAACCCTTCAAGCTTATAGCCATGTTCGTTGTCTTCTTTCTGAACTGGTAAAGCAGCCACAAAAGGACTCTTACATAGACTTTCATATTGTAATGCTAGGCCTCGATAGTGTGGAGAGAAATATCCTCCTTCTGATCCCACCTCTATTAATGTGCCAAAAAAAATTCAATAGCCCTTCAACGTTAAAAAAAGAAAAAAAAAACAGACAACCAACTAGTTAAGAGACTGGAATAGAGTAAGAGGAAAAGATATGTCAAGTTCTAAAATCCCCAACAAGGTTCCAAAGTTTTTTAAATAGAGAAAATAACTTCCTCTATAACTTATACTGTGTAACAGGTCTGTCTTCGTGAGTTAAACCTACAATTGGTTTTGATAGTTTCCATATGAGGAACAATAAGTGAACTGTAGTGAACTAAGTCTTAAACTAGATCCTTCAGCCAAACTTTTACTAGCCACACATGCAGTACAAATGTTTGATCAGGTTCAAGCAAGTAATGCTATTTACAGCTAGATGTGTGATCAAGTTCAAGAAGGTAATGCTATTTATATTCATGTGCTGATATCTTGAATTTTTATGAGAGTTTCTAGAGAACAGCCCAATCCTTATAGTTGTGGTCTCATCACAATTCTCAAGTGAGTCCTCCGGGAGTACTCTTGACTAATATATCGTAGATTTCTGTCTTGGGATCATTCAAAGTTAGTAACTCTTTCTAAACCATCGCATAGAGCACTATCGTTATAAGGATAGGGAGGAGAATTTCTTTGGAACTTAGTTCTCTATCAAATTATCATGCCTCAGACTTGTCACCTAGGTCGGCTACAATACATGGCCGTGTGAGCCCTTGAGCGATGCTCTAGAGATCATGCAAGGCCTATAAATTCTATACAACCTTTTCATCACTAGATAACAATGATCTTAATTCACATCAAAATAGTTCCATCATCAACAAATAACAAAATTATCCAATTACCAATTTAGCTATTTGACGGGTATTCGTGATGCTCTAGCTATTCATTCAGTCACCAATGATCCCAAACCCCTGTCAAGCACAAAGCATCCTGTGACTCTAAAAGAAAAAAGAAAAGAGGTGGTGTGAACTTTATAGCCCAATAAGAATCCTCCATGCACATACACCATCATGAATATAAAAACATCTTTTAGCAAATATATAGCTTATAGGAAAATAATAAGATTCATACATTAACAATCTGATAGTTAAATAATGCTTAACGGATCCAATATATATTTATAAAAAACCATATAAACCATGCCAGCACACATCAAGTTTTAACCATATAGCAACTTGTTTACTTACATATCACCATAATAGAAGTCTCAAGATACATATCATATATCACTATAGTTTTGTTAAACTTATCATATATCATCGAAACAGTAACTCTATTTAATAGTAATTTAGTGAGATTGCTGGTCATTAACTGGTTAACACAGTTTGGATCTTGATAATATTATCAATTCTAGCACTGGACTAGTCTCGCATATGCTCCAGCCTATGGTAGGCCAAACATATGCACCATATTTCCGTCTGTGGCCAGTAACTACACTATTGCATCTCAACCTGCAACTGATATTACATATATCACGTTTCACACGTACCGGCTAATCTAGATGCCCCTCTTTTCCTCTAATCTTATAGTTAAGCAACATTCAATTAAACATAATTTATTATCTTGATTTAATTTTGACATTGGACTAGTCACAACCATGCCCAGCTCGTGGTAGTGCAAACATATATCATTCTTACGCTCATGGCCGGTAATCACAATATCTTATTTTAGCCCATAGATGATACACCATGTCTCACACAAGGCTAACTAGTCCAAATGCCTCCTTTTTTCTCCACTCTTACAATTATGAAAATTAAGCTTAATTATGTATTAACTATAATTAAGTGAAGTTCTTAATCTAGAATTGCTTTTTTTGACATTGGACGAGTTATAGCTATGCTCTAGCACGTGGTAGGCCAAATATAGTATTGCACCTTAGCCTAAGGCTGCTATAGCATATACACCATGTTTCTGGCATGGCCAACCAATCTGGATGACTTCCATGCCCCATTATACAATCATGATTTCCTTTAATCATTTACACTCTGGATGATTACAATACTTATGCACAAAATAGTAAGTTTTATACAATGTTAGAGTAAGTAAGATCATACTCCAAACAACATCAAATGATTTGCACATAACACACCTTCCAACATATATAAAATACTTGCAATCATATAGACGGTATTACATAGGAATTATTTATTTTAATCAGCAATATATGATACATTTATGTATAAGATTGTCCATAATCATATAGATAATTGTGTTGATGGATTCTTACCTATAAGAGTGACCGACTCGACACGGGGTATACCAACCCACTTCTTAATTAAGTACTAGAGAAAAATACCTTGCTTAATGCTCTCTTATACAGATGATTTTTTCCCTATAGAATAAAGTCAAAACATCACAATAAAGATCACGAAGTAGTTCAACAACCTATAACCCTCTACTGAAATGTTCTAGGGGTTCATCATTGAGTTCCTTGAATCCCTTCATGAAATCCTACTGATCAACTAGAGAGAGAAGAAAGAGGAAGGAAGAGAGAGAAATAGAGAAAAAGAGTAAAAAGAGAATAGAACAAGAACTATGAAGGTTCTATCTCTCTTTCTTCAAAATAGAGGAAGGGGAAGAGAGGGATTGTCTAGCTATTGTAGTGGATGGAGGCATGATCCACAATGGTCGTTGGCTGCGGCATCAACGAACAATGGTGGTTGGCTGGCAGAGAGAAAACAGAGAAGAATAATAGGAAGACAAGGCTCAACTGAAACATAAAAAAAATCAGCTCTGTTCATAGCCAACCCACTGGCCGACGGTCATGCCTCATTGTGCAGCCACGGAGCACTCAAGAAAATGGTGATGGTCGGTCCAAACAAATGGTCGGCGGAGGTGGATTGTAAAATAGAGGAAAGAACCAAAAATAGGAGGGACCCTATTTCAAAAGAGATCCGACGACTTGTCGGCCTAAATCTGAGTAATATTGATATCTTAGGAACCAAAAAAGAGAGGAGAAAAAGAACGAGCGGTCCTTACCTCGAGGTATCAACAGTTTTCATGCAAGTTCTCTCGATGAAGACCCAAGGATTCTCAGTGAAAAGCTCAAGAACAGTAACTATAGAAGGAGATTTTTCGATGGAGTATCTAGAGGTGGGTGGAAGGGTGATTTATCATAATTTTTCTAGAGTTTTTTGGAGTCTGACATGCCCTCAAATCCTTCCTTCCACTGAAATTGCAGGAGAGAAGAAAAAATAGATTTCCATCGGGAGCCTTTCTCCCCTCGCATACGTAATGTATGTGCTATAGGCCAAGTGGGCAGTCCAAGCCAACATCGGACTAGGTCAGGCCAATAAAATTTTGGTTCATCATCACACAAATTACGTAATTGATTTGTTTCCATCCATTGAATCCTCTTCATAGGATCTCCAACAATGAAAGTTGTGTTTCAACTGTAGGTGACTCCCTTATGCATTTAACCCTATCACCTCGATGATTTAGGACCGCATTCCTATGAAGTCCTTTCATCAATTGATCAATAATATTCTTCTCATATCTCACAAAGTTAAGAAAAATAACTTTGTTAGTAAGACTTTCACAGGCTTAAATCCAACAAGTATGTTGATTGATCTTTTTGTTTTCATACTTTGATTTATTAAATCAACCAAAGCTTTACAATCACAATTAATAATAGTTGGAATAATTCTACTAACTAAAGTAATCTCAAATAATAAATTTCTTAATCTCTTAGCTTCTTTACAAGTTGTATCTGAAGCTATGATCTTAGCCTACCTAATGTTTTGGACATCACAGTTTGTTTGGTTGATCCCCATGAGATAGTAGCTTTTCCTAGGATAAACACATATATAATAGCAGACATAATGTTAAAGTATCGGCAATCCAATTTACATCATTGAAACCCTCCTAAATAGTAGAACACATTACATGGCTCCCTTCAAGTATTCAAATATTGTCACCAAAGCAGTCGAATACTCTATACTAGGATTAGAAGCATTAAAAACACTTATAGCATAGGCTATATTTGGTCCGGTCCAATTGATTATATATAAGAAAGATTTTTATTATGTTTGCATATTTCAACTGAGATACAGATTCTCCTTGTTTCTTCTTCAAATACATACTAGATTCATAGGGTGTAGAAACAAGTTTATAATCAAAGTAGTTGAATTTCATCAACATTTTTCATAGTAATAAATTGATATAAAGCTATCTTTTCTAAAGCTTTTATTATTTTCATTCCTGCGATAGCATCTACTTATCATAGATCCTTCATCTCAAAGTTCTTCGATGGGTATCCTCACAATATTTAGGTTTGTCCTAAAACCAAAATGTCATCAACATACAAACATAAGATGACTCATTCACTCCCTATTACCTTATTACATACAAATTTCTCATACTCATTAACTATAAAGCCATGGGATATGATAATTTAATAAATATTTTCACTAGTATTTAAGGACCTATTTAAGTCCATACAATGACTTCACCAACTTGCAAACTTTCTTTTCTACCCTCTTATCAAAGAGACCCTTCAAGTTGTTCAACATAAATATCCTTATCTAGTTCACCATTGAAGAATATTATTTTAATATCAATTTGGTGAATAACTAACTTATAAGTTGATGCTAGAGCTAGTAAGCTTTTAATGGTAGACATTCTAGATATTGGAGAGTGGTACGTAACAAAGTAATTTATCCATTGCTTCTGGATAAAACATTTGGCTAATACTCTAGCCTTATATTTTTCTACACTACCATCATGTCTCAACTTTTTCCAAAATACTTGCTTACACCCATATAAATTTATTCTTTTGGAATAATTAAAGTCCAAATGTTGCTCGCAGTAAGTAATTGGAACTCAAAGTTAATAGCATCCCTCCAAAAAGGTGCATCCATGGAAGGCATATCTTCTTCATAAGTTTTAGGTTCACCTTCTATCAAAATGATGAAAAACTCTTCACCAAAAGTTCTTTTGAACTCTAGCTATCTTACTTCTTCTATATTCAAATTCAAGTTCAGGTTCTAAATGTCTAATGAGCTACTAGTGGGAATAGAAAAGGGTTGACTATAGACATAGCTTGGAATTTTAATTGTAAAAAGAATATCTTCTTGTCACTTCTATAATACATTATTGGCTACTTCACCAATTATACATCCACAAAAGTTGCATTCCCTTGTTTGTCAAGCTAGTTTTATTCGATCCAAAGCAAACTATTTTCTTTTTAGTTGTACATATGGGGGAATCTTTCTTTACTATTTTAGTTTACATTGATGACATTATTGTAGCTAGTAATGATGGCAATCATTACTAGATATTGGAGCAGGGCATCAGGCACAGGCTGGGGAGCTGGCAGACGGGCGCTCTGTCTATGATAGACAGAGTCATCCTGGTACGGTCTGTTCTGAGCTCGATCCCTGTTTCTTTGCTTTTCCACACTATGGTGCCACTTGCAACGCTACAGTATATGGAGCGACAGTTCAGGAGTTTCCTTTAGGGGTGACATGGGGCAGGAGCGGTGTTCATCTGCTGGCCTGGGAGACCATTGTTAGCCGACCAGTAGTGGGAGATTGGGAGTCCACTCCTTGATCGGGCGATGGAAGATCCTTGCGACTAGATTAGCAGCCAAATTTTTTCTAGAGCCGAGATGTCTCTGGGGTGCCTTGATGAGGGCTAAGTATGGGGATTCGACCGATCCGACTGTCTTCCGTACTAGCCATCGTAGCTCTTTCATCTGTAGAGAGATCTGCGCCCATGCCCTGGCAGTCTTACCGGAGATCATATGAGAGATCGGAGATGGTCGGGCTATTGATGGCTTGGAGGACAGGTGGCTCTCTGAAGTGCCACTTCGCTGTTGGCTTACCCTGATCGACGTTAGATGCCTGGAGGGGTGTCGAGTCTGTGACTTATTTACCCTTAGTAAGCGGGCATGGGATGAGGACCTTGTCTGACAGGCCTTTGGGGAGCGTTTGGCCAAGCGAGTCCTATTTTTGCTGATTCTTACTGTGGAGGCTACAGACATGAGGGTCTGGAGCACGACCGGAAGATCAGAGGTGAAGGCCCGTGACTTAGTCCGAGTGGTCAGGAGATCTTCGGCTCGATAGATTGAGAGGGCCTGGATCTGGAGGCTTCATATTCACCCACAAGTCATCTTATTCGTCTAAAAGGTGGCTTGGGGTTGCTTGCCTACTGGAGGCATACTGGCACGGTGAGGGATGCACATCTCTCCGAAGTGCCCAGATTGCCCAAAGGGGGAGGAGTCTATTTTTCATGTCATCATCGGCTGCCCGAGGACCACACAGATTTAGGGTGTGTCTCGAGCCCCCACAACCCATGGCAGGGGTGGTCATCGACCGAGAATTTTCTACTCTTTCTGAAGTCTTCATCGTGGAGGCTTGGCCTTGAAGGACTTGGGGTCAGGGCTGCCTACTTGGCTTACCACTGCTAGCTAAATAGAAATGCCCGGGTCTTCGAGGATAGCAGAGCGCATCATCTGAGGTCGGTAGTGGACAGGGCTCTTCTTCATGCGGCGGAGGTCACCTGTGCCACCACACTGTCGTCTCTTGGGACAGTTGGAGAAATATGTGACTCCCCTTTTGCTCTTGCAACGTCCAGAACCGTGCTCGTCTCCTAGGAGCCCCCACCTCCAAGCTTTTTCAAGATGAATTTTGATGGTAGTGTTTATGAGAAAGGGTGCACTGGAGGCATGGATTTTGTCTTTAGAGACTATGATGCCAGACTAATAGCGGCCGGAGGCCGACGGATCTTCAATACGCCTGTAGTCGGTGCTGAGCTTAGAGCTGCATGGGATGGAGTCACCTATGTGAGGCGGGTACTGGGGGCAGACCACATTCTTCTTGAGAGAGACTCGGCCATGGTGATTGTGTAGATTCAGGGTCGGAGACTCGACGCAGGTTCTAGTCCACTGCTATATAATATTCGCATGCTCTTAGAAGGTAAATAGTGCGGCTGATTGGGAGGCCTCATCTGCGGCTCACCATTCTGGAGGCTTCATCTAGCTTGATCTCGTGTCGGTGCCTCACCCTTTGTGTTATCCTTTTTTTTTTTTGTTGACTACACCCACGCCTGGCGTGTGTGAGCTGCCGTTGTACAAAAAAAAAATGATGGCAATCCATTGGTACTCCCAAAGCCTTCGAAAAAGATTTCACATCAAGGATCTCATGCCACTTAAATACTTTCCTAGGATTATGGTTGCTTGCTCCAAAGATGGTATTCACATCTCACAGTGAAAGTATACATTGTACCTTCTTGGTAATAGGTTTTCTTGATACACATCTTGCTTTCTCAATGGAGCAAAATATGAAACTAACTGATAGTGCTAGTGAACCATTATGAGATCCTTCACCATATCATCATATTGTTGGCCATTTCATCTACCTTACTATTAGTCATCCAAATATTATTAACCCTATTCACATCCCTAGTAGATTAATTTACCACCATCCTCCACCCATATAATCGTCTCTTGCCTGCTACAATATAGTTCTTTCACTATCTAAAACAATCAATTGGTCAAATTCTCCCTTTTTAATCTCATAGCCCTCTTCACCTAAAGGAATTTTGTGTTACCCTTTGACTTGCCAATTCACTTAGACTAATGTGTTACATTGGTCACTATCACGACCCCCACCCCGTTCCCGACGGGCCGCCGCGACGGTCCTAGGGTGCGGGTAGGCATAAGGCCACCAGCCACCGCGTAGAACCCTACTACCTATCAATCATCAATAAATCTTGAAAATTTTGGCATGATACATGCACAAAACGATCACTTTTCCTATAGTGACCTGTCAGGATTATCTCAATACATACAACAACACTACCTGTCAGAGCAGCAATCACATAATCTGTCACATAATAAACCTGGACAATATATAGCAATACATTATCACAGGCACACCACTGATCTGCACACATATATATATATACCTGCTTCCCAATCCATCCATGGTCAACCCATATCCACAACAGGATCTATGACTGTAACTATACACTATATACAACAGAAGGTTTATAATACACCAAAAGGGTATAAACCTCTATCTACATTATACTATACTATGGAGCAGCACAGCTAGCAGGCAATCTCTAACCCTGCTCCTCTCTATACAATACCTGCCCTGCAATCAAAAACACCAAACTGGGGAGTGAGTATATAAATACTCAGTGAGTGGAGTAGAGAGTACTATGCACATGAGACAAGATATAATCATGGCTCGAGGTGAAATCTTAAGAGCATATGAGCAGTCGTCAAGAACAGGGTACACATAACTCAACATAAGAAATAAGGAGTAAATCATCACAATCCCAATCAACTCATCTGGAACATATATAGAATAACCAAATAAGTATGTATGATAACATGAATATGCTCAACAGGTCATAGTACTGAATCATATAAATTAGGTGTCAATAGGTTGAGCTGAATCATCAACAAGACAGCTATCGGGAGGTGGGTTTTACGCCCCAGGCGAACCAGCAACAACTCCCTACTGTCACATGCATATGCAGGATAAGACACCATATCGATAATGTAAATGCTAGACAGCTGTCGGGAGGTGGGTTTTACGCCCCAGGCGAACCAGCAACAACTTCCTACTGTCACATGCATATGCAAGATAAGACACCATACTGATAATGTAAATGCTAGACAGCTGTCGGGAGGTGGATTTTACGCCCCAGGCGAACCAGCAACAACTTTCCACTGTCACATGCATATGCAGGATAAGACACCATACTGTTAATGTAAATGCTGGCCAGTATGCAGAACAGAAATCCATAGAAACATCTCACATCTATATACTAAACGGCACCTCGCGGGAATTCTACATCCGCGGAAAGCCATACTGCACCTCGCGGGGTCTTACTATGCCCGGCGGCAAGCAGAATATAAGTCGTAGGACCGGCCGATCCTACGCCTAGGGCCGTGTCCCCCCTAGGAAGGGACTGGGCTCCGCCCACCCAGAAGGCTACTATGTGCACAAAGGCCGATGTTCAACTCCCATCGACTATAGGTGTCCTGCAGATACTGCCAAGCAATGCATAAATGCCATAATGCACCCTTCCAATACTTTACTAAAAAGGAGTATGATTAAGACTACCACTCACTCGACTCCGACCCAATCATAAACTAACATCAGGGTTGGGAGTGAGGGGTCAAGGGTGTGCAATGCAACTCAATATACCATGAGAAGGGCTCTACAAGTCTTTGAAATGGAGAAAATGAAATCAATTTACAAAAGAAGTCATTTCACAATTTGGAACCCATTTAATTACTCATCTACCCCTCGTAATTCCTCTCA
Organism: Phoenix dactylifera; assembly: GCF_009389715.1. NCBI lineage: Eukaryota > Viridiplantae > Streptophyta > Magnoliopsida > Arecales > Arecaceae > Phoenix > Phoenix dactylifera. The sequence continues at coordinate 143,369 of NW_024067778.1, read as the reverse complement.
ATGTTCCCTCAAATGCATGTACAGAATAATCAAGCATGGAGAACAAAACATAGAGGAATCTACCACAATATCAATCAATAAGCTCAGGTGGAATCAAGTCACACTTGGCAACATTCATGAAAATGAATAAGGAATGTGCTCATGGTGCAAAGTACAAACTCCCACTCACCTGTCAATCCGGCACAGCCCTGATACGCCTCCAAAAATCTACAGCAGGCAGTGGGGAACTTCTTCCTCTTGTTTCCTAGCTTCTTGCCCAACTGTGATATGCATTTATAATACATTTAGTCCTGTATCAAGGGTCATAATCTACGTGCCAATTATAACATAGAAAAATTTAATTGATTCAACTCTTCCGTTTCCTAAATCTTTTCTTTTCTTTCTTCTTTTTCTTTTTAATTAATTAACTCACCATTTATGTGTATTAGGGACTCCCTTGCATGAGTACAAGATCCCTTTTAGCTTGATCTAGGCTTAATACCCTATTATGGCATGAAATCCCCTATTTTTTCCACCCGAATGAACAGTAATCCGGACCGACAGCCGGTTACTTCATTCCGGGTTTGATCCACTTTCCAAACTCCAGATTTGATGAAATTTTTACCTAACATTCCACACTCATAGGGGATTCCAAAGAGTTAATATGCATTGCTATCGGAGGCCGATTGACCTCCGAAATAATTCACCGAAGTTGGAACTTCGACACAGTTTTTCCGTAGTGCCAGAAAAATTTGTCGAAATCCGATTCTTCCTCTTTTAACACCCTCTACAACTGTCATCTACCCTTTCTATAGCATAAATTCTTTAAAATACTAGGTAGGGACGGGTATTTACCTTTTTCTTCTTGTGAAACTTGGGTCCTTGCGTAGAGAGGAAGGAAACCTACGTTTTTTCCTTCAGCTGGAAGTGCAACCGGGATCCCTTTCCTCCTCGAATCCCCTTCCTCTTCTTCTTTCTTCTTCTTCTTCTTCTCTTTTTCTTTCTTTCTTTCCTCTCTGTTTCACGCCTGAGACTCCCCCCCTCTGTCTCTCGGTTTCATTCCAAAAGCCACAGCAAACCCCCCTTTAAATCACATCAAAGCACTATTCACCCTTTGTTTAATATTATTAAATTCCCATTTTGTCCCTAACACTTCAACATATCTGCTGTTATGCCATTAACTTTTGATTCCTTCCAATTTTACCCTTGCCACTTTAACGCATCTACAACTATGCCATTATCTTTTGATTTCTTCCCATTTTGCCCCCATATATCAATTTAAAGGACTATTCTATCCCCTTTTATCAAAAAAAATTTGGGGTTATTACATCCTCCCTCTCTTATATAAAATTCGTCCTCGAATTTAAAAGAGTAAATTACCTGATTACTCAAAGGGGTGAGTGTATCTACTCTTCATATTCTGCTCGGTGTGGTATTGGGAATCAAATAAATTAGGAGTGTTTTACCTTCTATCTCTACCACATAGGTAGGATACACATACTTCACTTCTATACTATCCCCTACAAGTTCTATAGCTCTTACATCAGAACAGAGCAGTCTCTGTATCATCTTTTCAGTCTCCTCCAGAAATCTCTGAGGATCTTCACCTTCTTCCCGCTTAAACTCCGGGGTTCTGAGCCTCAGAAATTCTTGTACAGTAATCCCCTCATCATCAAGAGCCCGCCTAGCCAAACTTCTTGGCACAGGTACAGGAGGTGGGATAGATACTACTGACGGGGTAGAAGATTTCCCCCGAGCAATCTGCTCCTTCAGAGCCTGATTCTCCGCCAGTAACTGTTCCATCAATGCATCTCTACTTCCTACCTCTCCTTGATCATCAACTCTCTGCCTGTCTGCAGGAGGAGATTTTTCTCTTTGGGGCTCGACATGTGCGGAACCCGCATTCAATGCTATATCTGGCTCCATCCTCTTTCCAGGACGAGCAGGTTCTCTTCTTGGAGGTATTCTTTATATGTCTCTAAAAGAGTTAAAAAGAGAGGGCAGTCGTTACACACTGAGTCATAATATATTTTACTGAATTGTAAATGACTCATAAATTAACATACAGAAAAACCTTATGCTCCATAGTATAATCCTATACTTAATCCTGACTCACCCTATTGCTCTGACAAGATTCTTCTTTAACCTTTGCTCTGATACCAAGCTTTGTCACGACCCCCGCCCCGTTCCCAGCGGGCCGCCGCGACGGTCCTAGGGTGCGGGTAGGCATAAGGCTACCAGCCACCGCGTAGAACCCTACTACCTATCAATCATTAATAAATCTTGAAAATTTTGGCATGATACATGCACAAAACGATCACTTTTCCTATAGTGACCTGTCAGGATTATCTCAATACATACAACAACACTACCTGTCAGAGCAGCAATCACATAATCTGTCACATAATAAACCTGGACAATATATAGCAATACATTATCACAGGCACACCACTGATCTGCACACACATATATATATACCTGCTTCCCAATCCATCCATGGTCAACCCATATCCACAACAGGATCTATGACTGTAACTATACACTATATACAACAGAAGGTTTATGATACACCAAAAGGGTATAAACCTCTATCTACATTATACTATACTATGGAGCAGCACAGCTAGCAGGCAGTCTCTAACCCTGCTCCTCTCTATACAATACCTGCCCTGCAATCAAAAACACCAAATTGGTGAGTGAGTATATAAATACTTAGTGAGTAGAGTAGAGAGTACTATGCACATGAGACAAGATATAATCATGGCTCGAGGTGAAATCTCAAGAGCATATGAGCAGTTGTCAAGAACAGGGTACACATAACTCAATATAAGAAATAAGGAGTAAATCATCACAATCCCAATCAACTCATCTGGAACATATATAGAATAACCAAATAAGTATGTATGATAACATGAATATGCTCAACAGGTCATAGTACTGAATCATATAAATTAGGTGTCAATAGGCTGAATCATCAACAAGACAGCTATCGGGAGGTGGGTTTTACGCCCCAGGCGAACCAGCAACAACTTCCTACTGTCACATGCATATGCAGGATAAGACACCATATCGATAATGTAAATGCTAGATAGCTGTCGGAAGGTGGGTTTTACGCCCCAGGCGAACCAGCAACAACTCCCCACTGTCACATGCATATGCAGGATAAGACACCATACTGATAATGTAAATGCTGGCCAGTATCCAGAACAGAAATCCATAGAAACATCTCACATCTATATACTAAACGGCACCTCGCGGGAATTCTACAACCGCGGAAAGCCATACTGCACCTCGCGGGGTCTTACTATGCCCGGCGGCAAGCAGAATATAAGTCGTAGGACCGGCCGATCCTACGCCTAGGGTCATGTCTCCCCTAGGAAGGGACTGGGCTCCGCCCACCCAGAAGGCTACTATGTGCACAAAGGCCGATGTTCAACCTCCATCGACTATAGGTGTCCTGCAGATACTGCCAAGCCATGCATAAATGCCATAATGCACCCTTCCAATACTCTACTAAAAAGGAGTATGATCAAGACTACCACTCACTCGACTCCGACCAAATCATAAACTAACATCAGGGTTGGGAGTGAGGGGTCAAGGGTATGCAATGCAACTCAATATACCATGAGAAGGGCTCTACAAGTCTTTGAAATGGAGAAAATGAAATCAATTTACAAAAGAAGTCATTTCACAATTTGGAGCCCATTTAATTACTCATCTACCCCTCGTAATTCCTCTCAATGTTTCCTCAAATGCATGTACAGAATAATCAAGCATGGAGAACAAAACATAGAGGAATCTACCACAATATCAATCAACAAGCTCAGGTGGAATCAAGTCACACTTGGCAACATTCATGAAAATGAATAAGGAATGTGCTCATGGTGCAAAGTATAAACTTCCACTCACCTGTCAATCCGGCACAGCCCTGATACGCCTCCAAAAATCTACAGCAGGCAGTGGAGAACTTCTTCCTCTTGTTCCCTAGCTTCTTGCCCAACTGTGACATGCATTTATAATACATTTAGTCCTGTATCAAGGGTCATAATCTACGTGCCAATTATAACATAGGGAAATTTAATTGATTCAACTCCCCCGTTCCCTAAATCTTTTCTTTTCTTTCTTCTTTTTCTTTTTAATTAATTAACTCACCATTTATGTGTATTAGGGACTCCCTTGCATGAGTACAAGGTCCCTTTTAGCTTGATCTAGGCTTAATACCCTATTATGGCATGAAATCCCCTATTTTTTCCACCCGGATGAACAGTAACTCGGACCGACAGCCGGTTACTTCATTCCGGGTTTGATCCACTTTCCAAACTCCAGATTTGATGAAATTTTTACCTAACATTCTACACTCATAGGGGATTCCAAAGAGGTAACATGCATTGCTATCGGAGGCCGATTGACCCCCAAAATAATTCACCGAAGTTGGGACTTCGACACAGTTTTTTCGTAGTGCCGGAAAAATTTATCGAAATCCGATTCTTCCTCTTTTAACACCCTCTACAACTGTCATCTACCCTTTCTATAGCATAAATTCTTTAAAATACTAGGTAGGGACGGGTATTTACCTTTTTTTTCTTGTGAAACTTGGGTCCTTGCGTAGAGGGGAAGGAGACCTACGTTTTTTCCTTCAGCTGGAAGTGCAACCGGGATCCCTTTCCTCCTCGAATCCCCTTCCTCTTCTTCTTTCTTCTTCTTCTTCTTCTCTTTTTCTTTCTTTCTTTCCTCTCTGTTTCACGCCTGAGACTCCCCCCCTCTGTCTCTCGGTTTCATTCCAAAAGCCACAGCAAACCCCCCTTTAAATCACATCAAAGCACTATTCACCCTTTGTTTAATATTATTAAATTTCCATTTTGCCCCTAACACTTCAACACATCTGCTGTTATGCCATTAACTTTTAATTCCTTCCAATTTTACCCTTGCCACTTCAACGCATCTACAACTATGCCATTATCTTTTGATTCCTTCCCATTTTGCCCTCTTATATCAATTTAAAGGATTATTCTATCCCCTTTTATCAGAAAAATTTTTGGGGTTATTACAGTCACTCTCTCGTCTCCCAAAAAACCAAGTGTCAAGTAATTGTTTCTCACTCTTCTATTGAAGTAGAACACTATGCCATGGCTGAGTCAATTTGGCTTCTATAGTTAGTGCATGATTTGGGCATTGCACACACCTACCTAGCACTTCTATTTAGTGACAATCAAGATGCACTTTTTATATTGCTGCCAATCTTTTTTTTAATGAGCATACTAAATACATTGAGCTTGATCATCATCTTATTCAAGACAAAATCCGCTTGGGCTTGTTAAGGACAATATATATTTCTAATACCAATTAGCTCGTTGATCTAAGCTGAAAAAGAATCGAATACAGATCGGATATTAGTATATTTATATCTGTATTTATTTATATTTGATGAATACGGACATGAATATAGAAGTTAATTGGATGCAAAACTATATGTCCTTAATAGATACATAACATAAGTATGGATGTAAATTGATCACAGAATAGAAGGTAAATTAAGTTAGCAACATGTTAATATTATCATTTATTTATCTTAAAAGTTTGCGAATGCTATATAAATTTAAATAGAATTACATACAGAGTCGGATATTTGGATATAGATCAAATGGTTGTCTATCAATGTGTGTATATGTTTTCTTTGATAGATATGGATACTAATACAGATAGTCAGATGCTCAAATTTATAGGTGTTATGGGGGAACTTAGCCACCATGCCCCACGTGACCGGCACGCGCGCCCAGGAAGACTACGGCTGCCCCTTGATCCAGCAATCCGACCTCGGGTCGGATATCTTCGGCTCCGCAGCCCGACGCCGAGTCGGCTGCCCCTTGATCCAGCAATCCGACCTCGGGTCGGATATCTTCGGCTCCGCAGCCCGACCCCGAGTCGGCTGCCCCTTGATCCAGCAATCCGACCTCGGGTCGGATATCTTCGGCTCCGCAGCCCGACCCCGAGTCGGCTGCCCCTTGATCCAGCAATCCGACCTCGGGTCGGATATCTTCAGCTCCGCAGTCCGACCCCGAGTCGGTTGCCCCTTGATCCAGCAATCCGACCTCGGGTCGGCAATCTCTTGACAATAACAGACTGTTCCCCTGAGGCACGCCGTGGCCCCCTGCTCCACTACTCCCTGCAACGGCCGAATCCGGCGCTGCCCCACGATCCCCTGTAACAGCCGTACAAAGCGGAGCTCCACTACGCCCTGCCATGGCCGTACCCAGCGCTGCCCCACGACGCCCTGTAACGGCCACGTCAGTGGCAACCCCATCGTGCCACACGATGACCAATCCTCAGAAAAACCCCCCAGCCTGATATATATGGGGCTGGGGGGGGAAGGGGAAGGGAAAGAAAGATTTTCCAGAGTATCATCTTACCTGCTACCTCTCCTTCTCCTTCTCCTTCGATCTCCCCTGACTTGATCGTCGGAGGGCCCCCACTACCCTGGTGGTGGTGCGAGGCTTGCTTGCAGGTCTCCCGGCGGAGGGCGGAGCGCAACCAAAGCAATTCAAAGGGAACCCCGTTCACACCGCTGTGCCAATCGTTCTCGGTTTGGACCCCCAGCAACAGTTGGCGCTAGAAGGAGGGCCCGGATCTCAGAGCGATCGTAATGGCACGGCGAGGTGGTCGTGGAGCTTCCAATGCTTCCGGTCGCGGGGCCTCTCGCGCCTCTGGCCGGGAGGCCGCTGCATCTCCAACACACTCTCAGCAACACTCCACCGCCCCACCGCCCATTCAGACGGTCGAAGCCGCCCAGTTCGACCAGCTAGCCCAGCAGGTTCGCACCCTCGCGGAGGCGGTGCAGAATCTGCAGGGTGCGATGTCCCGGGCGCCGCAGCGGGCTCAGGAGCCGCTGCTGCCTGAGCGTTCGCCTGTCCTCCTCAACCCGCGCTCCTTCCTCTCCCATGGGGAGGAGCGCCGGCGCGAGGAGGATTCTCGAGCACGCTCCATTCTGCCGGGACCTTCCCACCGGAGCTGCGCGGGGTACGAGAGGCGGGCCCGGGCGCGTTTCCAGACCCCCCAGTCCTCGAGGAACCCGCGCTCCAGTCGGTCCCCCTCTCGCCGCTCCTTGTCTCCCACCCACCGGTCGCGCTTCCTGGACCGGCGGGTGGACGATCTCCACCGACAACTCCAGGTCCTGAAGGGCCATTCCAAAGATCCCTTCGCCGACTTAGAGATCTCCTCCCAGCCGGCGCTCGCCTCGAGGATCCTGCGGACCCCGAATCCGCCGGGGTTCAAAATGCCGGCGATCGAGCCCTATGACGGGGCGGCGGACCCGCGGGATCACGTCGAGAGTTTCAGGACCCTTATGCTCCTCCACGGAGCATCAGATCCCCTTCTCTGTAAGGCTTTCCCGGCAACCCTCCGTGGCCCGGCGAGGGCATGGTTCGCCGGGCTGGAGGCTGACTCAATCCGGTCCTTCGACCAGTTCACTCGCCTCTTCATCACTCATTTCGCCGTCAGTAGCCGGCGGCGACTGGTCTCCGACTCCCTCTTTGATGTCCGGCAAAACGAGGGAGAAAGCCTGCGGGATTATCTTACCCGCTTCAACAGGGCTACGCTGGAGGTCCGGAACCTGAGTCAGGAGGTAGCTCTTTCAGCCCTGAAGCGTGGCTTCCGGAAGGGCAGACTCACCTTCTCCCTGGACAAACGCCTGCCGCGGAGCTTCCCAGAGCTGTTGTCCCGGGCGAACCAGTATGCGGACGCCGAGGAGGCGGCCGCCCACCGGAGCAAGGAGGCCGCCGAGATTCCTCAAAAGCTTGGAAAGAAAAGGCGGAAAGAGGCACGCCAGAGGAGGAGCCCGACGCCTCAGCGTCGGCGCAGAAGCCCGTCGCCGGCGAAGAACCACGGCGCCCCACGCCCTTGTTCTCCGCCCCGACGTTTTCACCGGTACACCCCTCTCCTGATTCCCCGGGCCCAGATCCTTATGGAGATCAAGGGGCGGGAGGACCTCCCGGCCCCGAGACAGATGCGGAGGATCCCTGGGAAGAGGCCCTCCCGGGCGTACTGTGAGTACCACCGAGACCACGGCCACGACACGGAGGACTGCTTCCAGCTTCGGGACGAGATCGAGGCTCTCATCCGCCGGGGGCGTCTCGGTCGATATGTGAGCGACCGATGTCCCCCCGCAGACCCGCGTCCGGCCGACCCGGCCCCTCCGGAGCCTCGGGAGCAGAATCAACCCGTTGCGGGCGTGATCCACACTATCACTGGGGGCTGCCCCCGGCCCGTGAGGAACGCAGGGGGCTCGACGGAAGCGTCAGGGGCGGCCGTCGCAAAGAGGCAGAGGGTCGGCAATGTAATCACCTTTTGTGATGAGGATGTAAAGGGGGTTCAGACCCCCCACGATGACGCCATGGTGATCTCCCTCACTATGGCAAACTATGATGTAAGGCGTGTTCTTGTGGATAGTGGAAGCTCAGCTGATATCTTGTTTTACGAGGCCTTCCAAAAGATGGGCTTGTCCAGACAATTGTTGCACAAAATATCCACCCCCCTCATAGGATTCACCGGTGACGCTGTCCCGGCGGAAGGTGTCGTTGAGCTGCCTGTGACTGCGGGCGTCGCACCCGCAGAAGCCACGGTGCGACTCGGGTTCTTAGTCGTCCGTGTTCCCTCGGCCTACAACGCTATCCTCGGACGACCCGGACTGAATGCCCTTCGCGCGGTGGTCTCTACGTACCACTTGCTCATGCGGTTCCCCACGGCGGTCGGGATCGGGGAGGTCCGAGGCGACCAACCGACCGCACGGCAATGTTTCCTAGCGACCCTCAAAGGGAAGAAGCCCGCAGAAGCCCTAGGCGTCGAGTCCCTTGATGCCAGAGACGAGGTGGCCTTGCGGCAGGGGGAGTCGGCCGAGGGTGTGGTCGAAGTTCCCCTCGAGGAAGGCCGCCGGGACCGGGTGGTCCGGGTCGGCGCCAATCTCGACCCGGGAGCTCGGGCCCGGTTGATGGAATTCCTCCGAGCCAATGCCGATGTATTTGCCTGGTCGGCGACCGATGTACCTGGGATCGACCCGGAGGTCATTTCTCACGCCCTCAACGTCGACCCGACCCACCGGCCAGTGAAGCAGAAGAAGAGACACTGTGCCCCGGATCGGATCCGGGTGGTCGACCAGGAGGTAGACAAACTCTTGGAGGCAGGATTCATAAGGGAGGTGAGTTACCCCGAGTGGCTGGCAAATGTTGTACTTGTCCGGAAGGCGAGCGGGAAGTGGAGGATGTGCATCGACTATACCGACCTGAACAAGGCGTGCCCTAAGGATAGCTTCCCGCTTCCGCGGATAGACCAACTGGTCGACGCGACTTCCGGATATCAGCTGCTGTCTTTCATGGACGCCTTCTCCGATTACAACCAGATAATGATGGCCCCACAGGATGAGGAGAAAACTGCCTTTATAACGGACCGGGGGCTGTACTGCTACAAGGTAATGCCCTTCGGTCTGAAGAACGCTGGCGCCACTTACCAGCGCCTTGTCAACAAAATCTTCAAAGAGCAAATCGGCCGGAACATGGAGGTGTACGTGGACGATATGCTGGTGAAGAGCCGCCAGGCAGACCAGCACATCGTGGATCTGGAGGAGACTTTCACCACCTTGCGGAAGTTTCGCATGAAGCTGAACCCAGCGAAGTGCGCCTTTGGCGCTTCGGCCGGGAGGTTCCTCGGTTTCATTGTCAACCAGCGGGGTATCGAAGCCAACCCGGACAAAATCAAGGCTATCCAAGGTATGTCCCCTCCGACCAAAGTGAAGGAGGTTCAGGAGCTCGCTGGAAGGGTCGCCGCGCTCGGACGATTTGTGGCAAAATCGGCCGAACGCTGCCAACCATTCTTCAAGGTGTTAAAACGCCCAAAAGACTTCCTCTGGACGGCCGAATGTCAAGCAGCATTCGACCAGCTCAAGGAATACCTGGCGTCTCCTCCCCTACTGTCCAAGCCGCAAGAAGGGGAGATGCTCTACCTCTATCTGGCGGTCTCCCCAACCGCGGTCAGTGCGGTGCTGGTTCGGGAAGAGGCAAAGCTCCAGAAGCCTGTGTACTACATCAGCCGGGTCCTACGGGACGCCGAGACGCGGTATACGAAGGCTGAAAAGATCGCCTTCGCGCTGCTGACCGCGACCAGGAGGCTCCGCCCCTATTTCCAGGCCCATTCTGTCACCCTCTTAACTGATCAACCGTTACGACAGATCCTCAGCAACCCCGAGAATGCGGGACGGCTGGTGAAGTGGGCAGTAGAACTCGGTGAGTTCGACATCCGCTACCAGCCTCGACCCGCCATCAAGGCCCAGGTGCTCGCGGACTTCCTCGCTGAGTGCACGGTGCAGGAGGCGGAACCTAGACCGCCGGAAACGCCCAGCCTCGACCTCCCGACCTGGACGCTTCACATCGATGGGTCGTCGAACCCCGAGGGTGGAGGGGCCGGGCTGGTCCTTACCAGTCCTGATGGAGTGATAGCCGAGTATGCCTTGAGGTTTGGATTTCCAGTTACCAACAACGAGGCGGAATACGAGGCCCTAGTCGCAGGACTCAAACTCACCGGGGAGCTCGGCATCCGGCGTTTGAAGGTCTTCACCGACTCCCAGCTGGTGGTCGGGCAGGTCCGTGGGGAGTTCGAGGCCCGGAGCCCGACCATGCAGAACTTCGTCCGGAAGGTGCAAGCACTCATTCCCGACCTCGGCAGTGTCGACATCCAGCAGGTCCCCAGAAGCGAAAATGCCAGGGCCGACAGGTTGTCCCGCTTGGTGGGCGCAGAGGCGCACAACTTGTCGAGGGCAATCTACCTGGAGACCCTGGATGCCCCGAGCATCGGCGAGGCTGGAGCGGTGATGGCGATTGATCCGGAGCCGTCTTGGATGGACCCGCTCGTCGCCTACCTCGCCGAAGGGATCCTCCCTGAAGACGAAGATCAAGCTCGGCGACTTGTCAGGAAGTCCGCCCACTACGTACTCTATGAAGGGAGGCTGTATCGGACCTCGTTTACCGCCCCCCTCTTAAGGTGCCTCCGCCCCTCGGAGGCGGCCTACGTCCTCGGCGAAGTCCATGAGGGCGTCTGCGGATCGCACTCGGGGGCTAGGTCCTTGGCGCACAAGATCATGAGGCAAGGCTATTATTGGCCTACCTTGTTGGAGGACTCAAAGGATCACGTACGGAAATGCGACGCCTGCCAGCGCCACGCCAACGTCCAGAGAGTCCCTTCTGTCCCCTTGGCACCAATCACCGCACCCTGGCCCTTCGCACAGTGGGGAATGGATATCCTCGGACCATTCCCCGTCGCTTCCGCCCAGCAGAAATTCTTGATTGTTGCAATCGACTACTTCACCAAGTGGGTGGAGGCAGAGCCGCTGGCCACTATCACGGAGGCGCAAGTCCGGAAGTTCGTGAAGAAAAACATCATTGTCCGATTTGGGGTACCCCGGGTCCTCATCTCGGATAATGGTCGACAGTTCGACAACAAGCATTTCCGTGACTTCTGCGAGGAATTCGGGATCGAGCATCGGTTCACATCTGTGTCGCATCCCCAAACCAACGGTGAGGCCGAGGTGACAAACCGGACAATCCTCCAAGGAATTAAGGCGCGAATCGGTCGGACGGGGCAAGCTTGGGTCGAAGAACTCGAGAACGTCCTTTGGGCGTATCGGACCACGCATCGGACCCCTACCGGGGAGACGCCTTTCAGCCTAACCTATGGCACGGAAGCGGTTGTCCCCGTGGAGCTCGGACTCCCCTCGCCCCGGGTGGCTACGCACCGACCCGAGGCCAATTCGGAGCAACTCCGAGGAAACTTGGACCTCTTGGAAGAAGCGAGGGAAATGGCGCAGGTTCGGATGGCGATGTATCAGCGGAGGGTGGCCCGATATTATAACTCCAAGGTCCGACCAAAACTTTTCAGAATCGGAGATCTGGTGCTAAGGCGAGCCAAAGCATCTCAACCCGCGGAAAGTGGGAAGCTGGCGCCAAATTGGGAAGGCCCGTATAGGGTTCGCTGGGTAAACCGACCTGGCTCCTACCAGTTGGAGGCCCTAGATGGTCGAGAAATTCCAAGGAGCTGGAATTCCGCTAACCTACGGGTGTATTACCAGTAGAAAGACAAAGCCAGAAAGACAGTTCAAAAAATGTATAGTCCTTTTCATCTCAATAATTTCTGGTTATAATGGCGTGTTCGTGTGATTACAAAGAATTTCCAGAGGGGAATTGGGGAGTAAAGAAAGTAAGGAAGAGGTGGGGACTCCGTTAAGCTGAGGATCTGGGATCCCGAACCCTCCATCCGAAGCAGCTGCAATCCCACCGGGCGTGGGTGCTTCCCCCCGGAGGCGCCATCGACGCCTCACGCAAAAGACGAAGAGCCGGCGCGGACGAAGAAGAAGTTCGCACTGCTTCTAGAGGAACGCCACCTCCAAGGGATATTCCGGTCCTCCCCAGGAGAAGGGGAGGAAAGGAATACAAGGGAGAAGAGCGCGAGGAGGCGCGATCCCGGATGAAGCGTCTAGCGCAGAGCTCAATCGGGAGGTGGGACTGAAAAGAGGGGGGATGTGATCCCGGATGAAACGCCTAGAGCGGAGTTCCGTCGGGGAGAATCTCCTTGTTGATCCCAGATGAAACGGCTAGTTGGCGGAAGTCGCGAGGGGCGCGCCTCCCGTTCCTCCGGCAGGGGTTTTCCAGCCACGCACCGGAGAGGAGGTCCACGATCCATGGCAACCTGAACAGCTCCGGCTTGGCAGGCTCCACCGCACCTGCACTTATATTTATAGCCAAACTGTGGCCCCCCGGTCGTTCCGATGCGGGTGGCTCCAATAAATGCGGGCGCATCGAATCCGGAGCCGTTCCGGCTCTCGAGGCGTATCCTCCCACGACCTCCTAAGCGTCGTTCTCCTTAATTGCATTCTTCATGCAGGACACTCCGGGCGGCGTGTATCCCACGGCCCACGTATCTCCGCACGCGCCCAGGCCGCATCCGCCTCGAAGAACGTGCGTATCGCGGCCGCTTAACTGGCACTCCTCGCAAGCAGCAACTGGCCGATCCGATTTCTCAGGTAACGCCTCAATTAGCATTTAATAGCCTTCTGGTGTTCCCCAGGCGACGCTTCGAGAGGAGGAGAAATACGATCGCAGCTGGCCACGGAGAAACCCCGTCGAGCGGCAAGTGATAGGCGCGCGACCAACGAGCGGAATTCCCCGAGGCTCGGCCCTCGGATGCCAGGCTAACTCGATGATCATCCCGGGAACAGACTAGCCTGAAGCCCCGACCGGTCGCCTCGGCTTGCGCCAGCCTTGGCCGACCAACGAGCGGAATTTCCCGAGGCTCGGCCCTCGGATGCCAGGCTAACCCGATGATCATCCCGGGAGCAGACTAGCCTGAAGCCCCGACCGGTCGCCTCGGCTTGCGCCAGCCTTGGCCGACCAACGAGCGGAATTCCCCGAGGCTCGGCCCTCGGATGCCAGGCTAACCCGATGATCATCCCGGGAGCAGACTAGCCTGAAGCCCCGACCGGTCGCCTCGGCTTGCGCCAGCCTTGGCCGACCAACGAGCGGAATTCCCCGAGGCTCGGCCCTCGGATGCCAGGCTAACCCGATGATCATCCCGGGAGCAGACTAGCCTGAAGCCCCGACCGGTCGCCTCGGCTTGCGCCAGCCTTGACCGACCAACGAGCGGAATTTCTCGAGGCTCAGTCCTCGGATGCCAGGCTAACCCGATGATCATCCCGGGAGCAGACCAGCCTAAAGCCCCGATCGGTCGCCTCGGCTTGCGCCAGCCTTGGCCGACCAACGAGCGGAATTCTCCAAGGCTCAGTCCTCGGATGCCAGGCTAACCCGATGATCATCCCGGGAACAGACTAGCCTGAAGCCCCGACCGGTCGCCTCGGCTTGCGCCAGCCTTGGCCGACCAACGAGCGGAATTCCCCGAGGCTCGGCCCTCGGATGCCAGGCTAACCCGATGATCATCCCGGGAGCAGACTAGCCTGAAGCCCCGACCGGTCGCCTCGGCTTGCGCCAGCCTTGGCCGACCAACGAGCGGAATTCCCCGAGGCTCGGTCCTCGGATGCCAGGCTAACCCGATGATCATCCCGGGAGCAGACTAGCCTGAAGCCCCGACCGGTCGCCTCGGCTTGCGCCAGCCTTGGCCGACCAACGAGCGGAATTTTCCGAGGCTCGGTCCTCGGATGCCAGGCTAACCCGATGATCATCTCGGGAGCAGACTAGCCTGAAGCCCCGACCGGTCGCCTCGGCTTGCGCCAGCCTTGGCCGACCAATGAGCGGAATTTCCTGAGGCCTAACCCTCGGATGCCTGGCCTAGCGCCGGAAGAATTTCCTGAGGCCTAACCCTCGGATGCCTGGCCTAGCGCCGGAAGAATTTCCTGAGGCCTAACCCTCGGATGCCTGGCCTAGCGCCGGAAGAATTTCCTGAGTCAGGAGTCGGCGAGACGCTACCAAGAGTTAAAAAGAGGAAGGACGAAAGTGAAATGGGGAAACACTTTGTTTGCATTAACTTTCGTTGCATCAGGGCCGAGACCCATACAACATGGCAAAACACCAACATACAAAGAAAAGAACAAAGAAAAAGTACAGAGGATCAGCTTGGAGGAACCCCTGGATCGGGAACGGCGAGCACGTCCGCGAAGGGAAGGAAGAACGGCTCCGAGAGCGTCAAAAGAGGAGCGAACGAACAGTCCGACAGCAACGGCAGCAGCACAAGGGAAAAACTCGAGGATGCCTGTGGAGAGAAAGGCGGACGGGGAGGGCCCCCGGTTAAATAGGCGGAAAGGCGGGTGACGCCTCGGTGACGCCAGAGGACGCCTGGCTGCCGAAGGATCGTTCGCGCCCCAAAGGCGAATCGACGCCATTAAGGAAGGATGTCCGCCGAAATCCGCAGACTGCCAGATCAGCGACAACCGCCATACGCCATAAAGAAGGCGGGGAGCTCGGAGCGCGCGCGCCTTTCCGAGGGATGGCGGCAATCCCGAAGCGTCACTCCCTTCACCCGTTCCCCTCCTGGTTCCAGGCTCGGAAGTGGGGGGCTACTGTTACGGGAGAACTTAGCCACCATGCCCCACGTGACCGGCACGCGCGCCTAGGAAGACTATGGCTGCCCCTTGATCCAGCAATCCGACCTCGGGTCGGATATCTTCGGCTCCGCAGCCCGACCCCGAGTCGGCTGCCCCTTGATCCAGCAATCCGACCTCGGGTCGGATATCTTCGGCTCCGCAGTCCGACCCCGAGTCGGTTGCCCCTTGATCCAGCAATCCGACCTCGGGTCGGCAATCTCTTGACAACAACAGACTGTTCCCCTGAGGCACGCCGCGGCCCCCTGCTCCACTACTCCCTGCAACGACCGAATCCGGCGCTGCCCCACGATCCCCTGTAACAGCCGTACAAAGCGGAGCTCCACTACGCCCTGCCATGGCCGTACCCAGCGCTGCCCCACGACGCCCTGTAACGTTCACGTCAGTGGCAACCCCATCGTGCCACACGATGACCAATCCCCAGAAAAACCCCCCAGCCTGATATATATGGGGCTGGGGGGGGAAGGGGGAGGGAAAGAAAGATTTTCCAGAGTATCATCTTACCTGCTACCTCTCCTTCTCCTTCTCCTTCGATCTCCCCTGACTTGATCGTCGGAGGGCCCCCACTACCCTGGTGGTGGTGCGAGGCTTGCTTGCAGGTCTCCCGGCGGAGGGCGGAGCGCAACCAAAGCAATTCAAAGGGAACCCCGTTCACACCGCTGTGCCAATCGTTCTCGGTTTGGACCCCCAGCAACAATAGGTATATCTTTATAGATTTGGTTATGAATATGGATCATGATGAATATTATCTAATCCATTTTCATCCTTAGGTTGATATACTTACTAAAATACCTTGCATGAAATAGTTTCATTAATTACTTGGCAAGCTAGATATTTATTATATTCACACTCCCATTGGAGACTGTTACTGTTAGGCAAGAATCTTGCCACATTAGGTTAGCCAAATAGCCCAACTAAAGCAGACAATGGATCATATGTTAGGTCAACTATTATGATATAGTTTATCATATGTCTTTTAAATATTGTATAATGTCATTCTTGAACATTTTAGGTAGGAGATCAATATCATGTTCAGTGGTAGTATCCCATTGAATAAAGGATTTGAGCTATATATATATTTATATATGCATCTCATATTGAATGGAGAATAAATTTCAAATTCAACTCTACCTTTTGTTAAATGAGGGGTTAATGTGAGCAAATAAACAAGAGAAAAGGATTTGAGAAAAAGCAACAAATGGGTTGGTAATTAATGTTATATTTACCAAGTCTAATGGAAAAAAATGTTAGAGTGGGGGGATGATGTGGCAAACTATAGGTCTTGGGGAAGTTAATTTACTAAATATGGTCTGAAAACTGGGAAGGTCCTTCAATAAAACATTTTAAAAATGTATATATTTTCAAAGAAATTTTTTTTTGTGAGAGAGATGTATAATGAAAGTGCGACCTTTTTATGTCAAACTTACCTTCCTATGTCAATCTTAGAACATTTCTACTCAGAACCTTCCTTGACTAAACACACTTCATTAATGAAAGTATATCTTTTCTTTTTAAGTATTTCATAATATAAACAAAGTTATTGCACATAAGCATCCAAAGTTTCAAATACATATCTTGACTTTTTCAAATCTAAAACTTAACGAAAATGACATCCCATATAATAACTATTTATTGAACTTTGATTGGAAATATACTTGGAACTCAAAGGAAAAAACGTACATGCACATTCTTTTAAAAGTCTATATATCGCATGAATACACTAAAACTTTGTCATGCAATGGACAATAAGGAAGAAATTGTTCATCTAGCTAGTTGCAATATATTTTGAAAACACCAAGTTAATTATAACTCCCATCTCCCTTTGCCACGAGATTTTCTTCTTCTCATTAAAGATGATGGCAGCAACAAAATTACTAGTATTTACTGAATAAGAAAAAAAAAGCTGAAACATAGATTTGCATTTAGTAAATAATATTTCATTTATAGGAGAAATAAAAGATTAAATAACAATCTCCTTCTCAATGTGCAATGGTTGTCGTATTAATAAAACCATGAGAAAATGATTGTTATTTGATTAAATTTGCACTAGTTGCATTTATATTCCAATGGAGGCCTTTGAAATAGCTACCATCTCAAATATAAAATTATAATGATCGGACAATCATTATTTTTATCTCGTCTTTCACGGTACTCCCTTTTTTTTTTTTCGTTTTTCTTATTTTTTCTTTCCTCCATTATTCATGTACCACTCTTCCACAACATGTGACCAGAGTTGATGTTGGCATATTGTCCTGAATTGGGGTTGTATCTTTTGCATGAGAGAAAGGATTCACCTTCATACATACCTACTGCTAGATCACCTATTGTATAAATCTCAAAGTACTTCAAATTTAATAGTATACCTATCTGCATAGATTTTAAAATAATTAGCAGATGATCCAAGGATGATTTCTACGAAAAATCCACCCCCGAACCCACCAACCTTTAGACTTTTATTAGATTTCTCAACGAGACGGAGTACCACCTGTACAAAATCCGATGAATAAAGCTGCATTGAATAAAACACAAATTTACGCTGGGAAATCAACTCATGCCTCGTCTAGACGTCAGAATGTTCGAAACGAGCCAAGAAAGAACGCGCAAAAGGGTAGCGGTAACGGTCAAGGTTTGAGAAAAGCAACCGTTACGGACCGTCATGACGGTTTCGAGCCCTCTTAATTCTAACGTTTCCAGGTTTGTTTCCATGATAACGGTAAATAAGATCATGGCAATTATAAATCCGCCTCGTTACTTATCATTTGAACTGTTTTTCAATAAAATAATATTTTTTCCAAAATTCTAATTCATTAGTCTTTCTATAAATAGTGGTTTGAAAAAATATATTATTATACTAAATTATTAATGCTAAATAACTCCAAATAAGGATAAAGCAATGCTATTAAGAACATTATAGAGGTTAATAATGGTTTTTGGTAGTAATAAAATAATGCCATTATTTATTTATTTATTTTTTTATTAAAATAAATGGATTAAAAAATAAAATATTTTGAAGTGTCAAAAATAACTCCACCTTTAATCTATAGAGTATTATTGGAGTGACTAACTATACAATCAGCCAAAGAATAACGCGGTTATTTGAACGCTGGTAAAGGTTGGCGTGAAACGGCGGTAAAAGTCGTAACGAAACATCGCCGCAGCCTATCCGTTTGGCGGCGGCAATCACCCACTCTTTTTCCCCACGCGCTGTCTCTCTGTCTCATCCCTTCGCTTCTCTTCGCTGGTCTTTGGACGACCCCACCCAGCATCGAGTCAAAGCCCTCCCCCCGACCCCCACTCTGTTTCCTCGCCGCTTCTTCTCTCTCTTTGATCGCTTCTATCCTTGCGTCCATCTCCCCGCGTTTCGTCTCTCGTCGCTTCTTCCTTCGAGCGCCCGAGGAGTTCGATCGCTCGGTGGGGCAAGGAGGGCGCCGTCCGCGGGAGCGCCAGCGGGGCGGAGCATGGGCGGCGGCAAATTAGGGTTTCCAAGGGAAGATCGTCCTTAAAAGAATCCGAAGTGGTATGATTCGGTTCCTTCTTCCTGTTCTTCGGCATCTTTTTTGTTGATTCATTTCCATTTTCTTGTTTGTTTTATGGCTTAGGGTTTTCTAGTTCTAGCATTTTGTATTTGGAGCAGTTGATGATCGATGATTCCAATCGATGCGAATCGAGATGAATTTTTGTGGATACTGATTAATTATCCCTTCATCGGTGCTCTTTTTTAGATAGATATCCTTATAAAGAAGTATCTTAAGTTGAACCATTTTTTTTTGGGAAGTATGGGTATCATGACGTCTTTGTGATTGGTTTTGGAAGACTAATCGCTTTAAGGTTGGTTATACTTCTAAAATGGTTGTTTTCTTATGATTATAAGGATCTGATTAGTTTGTATTTTGTAATAGATTAATATCTCTACATCAGCCACTTGGCTGTTGCATTCTCTCACAGGGATGGCGCGCTGTGTCGTTCTTATAGTTTGGTTTTCTCCATCGATTGTGAGTTGGAACCTGTTGATGGCATTTATAGCACTTTTCTTGGGAAGCTCACGATTCATTAATGTTAAAGCATGTCATATTGATAACAATTGAAAATCAACTGATTTGCCAATTGAGGAGATACCTCAGAATCTTCTAGGAAAACATTTCTTTATGGAAAAAGCAAACTAAATTGAAAACCTTCTAAAAGTACACTAACAAATACATCAAGTTTTAAGGCTCCGAACAAAGGGTGATTCCTAGATGTTTGGATATCTGGAAAATTGGTTCCATTTTGATACCTCACACTGGTTACAGCGTGGCCTGGTTCATTCTAAATTAGGAAATAAGGTACACAATCCCTGATTTATCACCTCAATATGGACTGATCCTGTTGAATGATATAATCACCAGATAGGCTGATAAGCAACAAAACCCCTGTCAGAGAATAACATTGATACCTTAGAATTATTGTAAAAAAAAGGAGGATGCCATAAGGTGGCTGGTTGTGAATTTCTCTTGCATCATCATGCACATCCAAAGAGTTCTTGTCCTGAATGGTTCTTGTTGATCTAGAATGACTTATTTCCAGGGAAATAGCCATTGATTGGACAATGATGGTAGATTTTGTAATTGTCTTGTGTCTTATGATTTCTTATGTGACAAGCATAAAGTGGCTTGCTTCAAGGAAAGCCAGGCCTCCTAAGATGAAATTTGTTATAAAAAAATAAATACCTGCATTCTCTACTGATGAGTTTACTTTGGATATGAAAATAGTCTTTTAACTGCATGGCATCATGCATCATGTTCCGAAAACAAGACCATGACAAACCCTAAACACTATAGGCATCACTTTGCCTATTTAGCATTCTGGTAGTGGCAACTGAAGTGTTCATTGGTTGTATGTTTTGTTTTCCCCATTACTTAAAAATAATGCTTTTGGCTGTTTGGCTAGGAATGAAAAGTGTGCCAGTTTGGTGTCTTCTAAGCTGATCCAAAGAGAACTTTTACATGGTCAGTGCCTTTCTTGGGCTGACTTCCAACCTGGACCAGGTTACATCAATTGGAAGAAAAAAAAATCCCTGAGCTTAACCCAACCAGGCCCAACCCCACAATATTTCGTAGTTAGTAATAGAGAATTCAAGGATATTTTAATGGTTCCCAAGACTCCTTTTCTAAAAGCTCAAAATGATTTTAAATCATCAGATACCAGATAAATTAGTTTACTTTGAAACAGGATATTTGATAGGCGAAAAAGTAAAAGTCCATTAGTGAACTTCGAAAGCCTGCATAACATATCCTAGTGTGTGTGTGTGTGTGTGAGAGAGAGAGAGAGAGAGAGAGAGAGAGAGAGCAAGCACTAAACTTTCTAATGATGTACTTGTGGATTGTGACTGAAGGTTGCAAGCTTGCAACCAAAACTCACCATGTCAATCATAATGAAGTTGTAGAAAGAAAACCATGGGAAAATGTTGGTCCAGAGTGTTTGAGAATTGGGGATGGGATGACAAGAAAGGGGGGAAG
Organism: Phoenix dactylifera; assembly: GCF_009389715.1. Lineage (NCBI taxonomy): Eukaryota > Viridiplantae > Streptophyta > Magnoliopsida > Arecales > Arecaceae > Phoenix > Phoenix dactylifera. The sequence goes on along the minus strand of NW_024067778.1, from coordinate 122,810 downwards.
AGAAAGGTTTTATGTGATGGGATATAAAGAGGAGTACTGCCATACCAAAAGAGATTCTTGCACTCCCTTTATGCACCAATCATGTACTACATAGGCAATGCATAGAGGAGCCCATGGAGTCATCTTTTATGATGAAGTGGTGGATGACTGATTAGATGGGATTGTTGAGATTCCTAGCAAGTAAAACAATAGGATAGGAATATATTGTGCCTAGAATCAAGAAATTAATTGAATAATCTGATATAGGACAATTCAAGTAGATACTATGCACATTTTATAATATATGATCAATGCACATACTACATATATTATTTATACTATATATATACAGGCTGGAGTGTTGAAGTTGGTGTTTATATGGGTCCAACCTAAAAGCATATTTATGAGTCTAAAATCCTCATGCAGTACCCACTGGACAAAAATGTTTGACCCAGCATGACCTTTTTTCTCCTCCCATTGACGTGATGGGCAATCCTAATCCATTTTAATTGGGCCTTTAATTTACTTGAAGGATCGAGAGGTTTTACATGAATCTCTTTGCTTTTCTCATTAGCCTTTCATTTGTCATCAATGTTGATGATATAAGTAATATTTAGACTCTTTGAATGTTATAAATTAGGTTATTTGCTTCATTTAGTTTCCATTAGAAGGGCTTTTAAAAGTGTATCGAGGCAGTTATCAAATTGGTGGCAGCAATGGAGTAGGTGATCCAAGTTGAGAGGTCTCATATGTGTATTGTCTCTTTTACCGGTACCAGGACTCAAATTCTAAATCAAAGATATTCTGGACCATGTTCTCTTCAAGAGATGGGGTTTCTCAAAATGGGTGGGCTGTGTATAAACAAGTTCACATCACTTCAGATCATATTAGGCCTTTTGAGTTGGGTGGATTTAATTCCAATTAATTTCTAAAAGTATGATGAGGCATATTGCTTGCACTCACATTTATGGAGGACATGTAGGGTGCAGATAGTTAATTGTCTTTCATGGGATGGGATATTTGAACATGCTGTGAACTGTGGGCTGTCTACAAATCATGAGGGAGTGAGGACGTTAGTTGGAAAAGATTGGGTTAGAAGTGAGCCACATTCATGAGGAGCTAGTTCTTTGGAAGGGCAAAGGTGCTAATCCTACTCATAATGGATGATGAATCATACTCAGCAGCAAAGCCAGAAATTTTTCCTTTTTTATTGGGGGGGAGGGGAGGGGGTAGGGAGGGACAAATTTTTATTAAAATAGAAATTCTATCCTATTGTTATGTGCTTCAAAAAATAATAAAAAGGGAAATAGTACCATTGTTAAATATTTACCAATATTCACAAGCAGAAGAAATTATAACTCAATAAAATAACAAGGGCACATATTGTGTATGAACATCTCTGTAGTTTAGATTTATTTTATACCATTATGTCACTGATGAGAAAGAAGTAAACAGGATGTTGTAATGTTGCATTCAAAGAAAAGGATGATAGAATGATGAGATCTAGAGTTGTGTCTTGCATTTGAATAATTATATATTATGTAATGATGTAGAAATGTTGCTTCCGCTGTCTCAATTATTAGGATCAAAAAATATGGATGGATGAAAAAATTGAGAATGTGTAGTGATGGAAGAAAAGAAGATATGACTTGATAAATCGGAATATTAATGCTGTGAGTAGAAGGAGGGAAGAGAGAAATGGAAATCTTGGGCTCCTGAATTTTATTTTTTCTTTTATATTTTTTTATAAAATGGAAATAAGACATAAGAAAGAAAATCGCATGAAATAGTAAATAGGAGGGTGGTGTTGGTGGAATATAACTCAATATAGCTGGGCACATGCAAGGTAGTGGGATTTCTTTTTCCTTTGGGTTTATTTAAAATGCTTTAGTTCAATGATTCTAGGGACATGGTTTGGGAGGGTGTCAAGATACAGGGGAATTGTGCATTATGTTTTGTGAGCATTCCATGCCAAGGAGGGGGCCAAGATTTCTGTTGAGTTATGTCTTTGTGACTATTATGAGTTGTAAGACTTAATATATTATAAGGGGGGCCCATGACTGTAACACCTTTAATTTAAGGGAGTTCTTCCACTAGTAGTCCATGGAGGTGCTTTGAAATCCTAGGGGTAACACGGGGGGGCATGCACCACTGATATCACATGGTTATTGGTGCAAGAGGAGAATAGTTCTTTTCCATTTGTGCCATTTTGGTGTTGTAGCTTCTCCTGTGGAAAATGCTGGCAATAAAATGGATGGTTCAATCGTTTTATGGCAATTAGAGCTAGAATTTTGGTGACTATCACAAAGATTGATGTGATATTGTCTACTCTAATAGGAGAACTGCATTCCGAGTTGCACAAATCATAACGGAAGGTAGGGGTGGGGATACTAGAGCATTTATGTGCAAAATATCTAATGTTTTATTACCTTTATAGGTTTTATAGGATTTTATGGTATATTACAATTGCATTTGAAAGTATACTCAACTATATGTTAGATTGACATGATCTACTTAATCTTGAAGGTAATGTATCAAGAGATTTCGATGATATATAACTTGAATGTCTCATGATGTTGATATGTTTCCCCTTGGACTTTTAAAGTATATCATCTTTTTAAGAATACGAATTACTTAAAAATTATGACATTTGGGATAGCAAATTATAACATTATGATAACATTCTAGTACTCTAATGGCACCTGTGCACATTTATCATATGTATTCAGCACTGGTATGTTATGGATCATTAACCAGTGCCTATGAAGGAATTATTACTCAAATTTGGAAATTCTAATTTATTTGTGATTTTACGTATAAAAGAAAAAAAATATAATGTAATGTGCATTAGAAGAGATTATGTTGTTTTCATGGATATGGTGATATGGTAAAAAAATGAACTAAATGGATGAAGAATTTAATCATAAATTTAGTTTCTTCATTTCTAGTCCCTCGGGAGTTCATTCAGTGTAGTGGAGTATTCATTAATGGTTTCCTTCTCTCTCTCTCTCTCTCAATATTTGAGATTGTTGGCGGGCATTATTAGTGCATAGGGGAAGACAAGTACATGATCAATTCTTGCACTCATTTTTGATATGTTCTGGACATCTTGTCTAATGAAGTAATTTGAAAAGGCTGATATCTCCTTCAGCTCTTTCCTTTTAGCTACTATGACATGTTTTCTGTTCCTCCTTTCCATTAGGTTTTGAAGTGGTATTGAGCCTTGAGTTTCATGAATGTTCTTGGGGTTAGCTTCGACAAAGAAAAGGGAAGTTAGTTTAAGATAGTGACTAGATTTGTCATGCAAATTATTGGAGACTACGAACATTGGTCATAATTCGTGCATTAGTAAGAATCAGTGATCATTGAACCAACCTGAATCGGTGGTTCGGCTTGTACTGAGCTATACTGATGCTAGTTCAGGATGGTTTAGTTGTTCGGGTTGGTTCAACACTCATTTATAAAGTCATTCCCCTTGACCCCCTCCTTGTTCGATGGTTTAAGAGCCTTCGAAACTCTTTCATTGGCTTCATCATTGGACACTGCTCGCTCCCCTTTCTTCGACCTTGGCCGTATTGGTAAGCCTCCCCCCACTCTCTCTCTTTCTCACCCTACACTCAGAGGAGATGGAAGGATATAAAATCTCTAACCATAGGTTTGGATTGTTCTCTCATGAAGAAATCTCATTGAGATCTATCTTACATTGAAGCTAGGATCAGATTTCTTCATGAGAGTGGAAGCTTTTCTTTCCCGAGATCGATCAAGGTATGGAGCTTCATCAACGATCTAGGGCTTCTATGACATTTTTGATCCCTCTCCTTGTTTTGGCCAAAGAATGTCTAGGTCTATCTCCCCCTTCCTTCCTCTCCCTCTCGCGCCTTCTTTCTCTTTCTCTCTCTCTCCTCCTCCTCTCCCTCCCTCCTTGTTTCTCTACACCCTGAAACAATATGATAAGGATCCTTACTATACCAAACCGGTCGTCGGCCGATACGATCCTTGGTGCTGGTTCGGCAAACCTTGGTAAGAACCTTCAAAAGTCATATGACTTTTAAGTTTTAAATGGCCTGCCATGTATTTTGCAGTGGTGAATATTTGAAATCAAGGATGGTTGAACCAGTCGGTCCGGGGCATATCGAACTAGACTGGTCGAGGACTTGTCCGTGTGGTTCAGGGCCCCCCACTCCCCAAGCTCACGATGTTTGGTGCCCCCTTCACTCATGATGTTCAAGTATCGCCCCTCCGTTCCTATCACAAACACCCCCTCCCCCCAGCGAAAACCACTCGCACTGGTTCAAGAGGAAGGTTTTTGGTAAGTCCTCCCTCCCTCCACCCCTCCTTGATGCAACAGGAAAGGAAGAAGTGGCTATTCGATTTCGACGAGATTACACTTTGAAGATCAACATGCAGATGGAAGTAAACTAGACTGAATAACCCTTCACTTGGTGAAAGAATTTCTCTCAAAAAGTATTTTATAAAAACCTTATTTGGTAGTCGACTTATACCTAATTTCTTATACTTTTGCATATCTTCATGGCTTTCTATACTTGCACTGCATATTAGTATGCATTCAGAGTCTTGAATTCATTTTGTCTTATATTTATTCTTGTAGCCTTTTTTCAATATTTTGACAAATTGCATATTGTTCTTAATCTCACCATATTTTACCATAATTATTTTTTTCTAACATTATAAATATCTCTGATATTTTCATTCTCGGCTGTACTTGCATCTTACTAGTCCAGATTGTATATATCCTTGGAAGCCTAAATGCATCTTACTTTTGTTTCCCTTTTTCCTTTCAAGATCCATATATAGAAAGGCTTTTCTTATTAAAACAAAGTTGTGACCAATGATTTATAGGTTATCGTGTGAGGTGGTTTAGAAGATTCATCATAACAGACTGGTCTCCTATGAGTCCTATCTGTTGCAATTTTGATGCTTTTACTGTATTATTTTTTAGTTGTTCAAATACTCTTTTGAGTGAGAAGGAAAGAAGAATATAAATGTAAAAAATCAGAATAGAAAAGTTAACGAATAGGTAAAAAGGTGGAGATCATAAAAGCAGAAGAAATGGGGGGAAAAAGGAAGAAAAATCTAAATAGTGGGTTTATTCTTCATTCTCCTTCTCTGCATTTTTTTTTTCTTAGCTAAAACTTTTTTAAAAGAACTATTGGAGGATATGCCTATAATCACTATCAGAGGGTCATGAGAGAAGGAAGAGAAAAAGGAGAAGAGGGAAAGCATAGGAACGGTAGATATAGAATAACTGGCTGCACGAAGTGTACACACTTGGATGGCTATGATTAAACCTTTATCTTTTTATTTTTATTTTTATTTTATTTTTGTTGACCAGCCTGGCATGGTAGCCAGGTTCTTGTTTGAGTTATGAACTTAAGTTGAAGTTGTTGTTTACCCAAAAGTACTCCACAATTATCAGAAAATGATCTGATCCAAATTCACCATCTTGGACATATATCAATTAATGACCAAGATTTTGGAAGCGATATTGGTGTCACCATTAGATCCACTGATTTTGGAACATTGTGCATGACAAATTAATTCTTGTTTTGAGGAACAGTTTTCCTTTTGATGTGGAAGGCCCTGTCATCTGGTTGTTGCAGCTTGATACTTCTGCAACATTTTATACAATTGTCTCATCATGCTGCCACAATTAAATCTAGTCCTGTTTTGCGCAACTATAACCTGATCAGATATTAATAAACAACTAGTTGGGACAGACTTCATCAGGTATTGTTCCTATCTAATTAAGTTGGTTAGCAGGATCGAGGCTAAGGTTTAAGTTTGCAGTTTTGATTTCACTGGATCTTGACATCTGTTATTGGAAGGCTTTGTTCTGTTATTGACTTCTGTCAGTAAATAATTGCTGTTTTGACCATATCTAAAAGGCGCTGAAAAAAGAAACCAATTCTGGAAGCAATTTGTTGACACAATATGTTATTTAGTTTTGCAAATTAACTTTTTTTGTTTAAATATGTTTATTTATGCTCAATAATTCCTGGAACTAACACAAATTTGTCTGTTGCGATAGGTTTTTGTGAGGAAATGGCGGAAGACTGCGAGGGAAATTATGATTCTAGTAGCCACTCCCAGGAGAATTATCATGAAGAATTACACATTGAGCCTATTTATGAGGCCTTTCTCTGCCCGCTTACGAAACAAATTATGAGGGATCCTGTTACCTTAGAGAATGGACAGACCTTTGAGAGAGAGGCTATTGAGAAGTGGTTCAAGGAATGCAGGGATAGTGGAAGGAAGCCAGTTTGCCCGTTGACACTGAAAGATCTGAATAGCACTGACCTGAACCCTAGTATTGCTCTAAGGAATACTATCGAAGAATGGACCCAAAGAAATGAAACTGCTCAGCTTGACAAAGCTTGTAGATCTCTCACTTTAGGAAGCTCAGAAAGTGATATTTTACAGGCTCTAAACTTCATTGCATATATTTGCCAGAAAAGCAGGTCGAGTAAGCATGTTGTAAGGAATGCAGAGTTAATACCTATGATTTCTGGCATGCTGAAAAGCAGCAGCAGGAGAGTGCGGTTGAAAGCATTAGAAACTCTTCGTATTGTAGCTGAAGGGGATAATGACAATAAGGTTGTCCTTGGGCTTGCTGGTTTTCTTTTCAGATGCTCTGCTTCTTTCTCGAGTTGTGTTTCTTGATGATATATTCACAATTTCCTTATTTTGCAGGAAGCTACGGCTGCAGGGGACACCATTCGTACAATTGTGAAGTTCTTATCACATGAGCATTCCCAGGAAAGAGAGGAAGCTGTATCTCTTTTATATGAGCTTTCAAAATCTGAACCTCTGTGTGAAAAGATTGGTGGGGTCAATGGAGCAATTCTTATACTAGTGGGGATGGCAAGTAGTAAATCAGAAAACCTTTCAACTGTTGACAGAGCTGAAAACACACTAGAGAATCTGGAAAAGTGTGAAAACAATGTGAGGCAAATGGCCGAAAATGGTAGATTGCAGCCGCTTCTTACCCTACTCCTTGAAGGTAATTTCTGGTGGCTTGATCCTTGACAATTTTGAGCAGGTGAGATGTTGCTGCACCAATTTTTCCAAGCTATTTGCCTCACTCAATGCCATGAAATATTTTGCAGGTTCACCTGAAACGCAGCTGTCTATGGCTGCATATCTTGGGGAGCTTGTTCTGAGCAATGATGTGAAAGTATTTGTGGCCCAAACTGCAGGTTCAGCCCTGGTTGATGTCATGAGAAGTGGAAGCAAGCAAGCAAGAGAAGCTGCTCTCAAAGCATTGAACCAGATCTCATCCTATGAGACAAGTGCCAAGATACTAATCCAAGCAGGCATTCTCCCCCCTCTCGTGAAGGACCTCTTCACTGTTGGTGTCAACCAGCTTCCCATGAGGCTGAAGGAAGTGTCTGCAACAGTTCTTGCTAATGTCGTGTCTTCAGGTGCTGATTTTGAGTCTATCCCACTTGGTCATGACGACCAGACCTTGGTCTCTGAAGACATTGTGCATAATCTACTCCATCTCATCAGCAACACAGGTCCTGCAATTGAGTCTAAGCTCCTTCAGGTCCTTGTTGGACTTACAAGTTCTTCCACAACTGTCCTAAACATAGTTGCTGCCATCAAGAGCTCTGGTGCTACCATCAGTTTGATTCAATTTGTAGAAGCTCCACAAAGAGATCTCCGCATGGCTTCTATTAAACTCCTACACAACATTTCACCTTACATGGGTCAAGAGCTGGCAGATGCCCTTCATGGCACTGCTGGTCATCTCAGCAGCTTGATTAAGGTCATCGCGGAGAATAATGGGATCTCTGAGGAGCAAGCAGCTGCTATTGGGATTCTAGCTGACCTTCCTGAGAGGGACTCAGGACTCACTAGGCGGCTTCTGGATGAGGGGGCCTTCAACATAACCATTTCTAAAATTATCAGGATTCGGCAAGGGGAGACTCGTGGAATTCGTTTCGTCACTCCCTTTCTCGAAGGGCTTGCAAGAGTTCTCTCAAGACTGACATATGTTCTGGAGGACAGACCTGATATTGTAGCCCTTGCTCGTGAGCATAATCTCGCTGCACTTTTTACCGATCTTCTTCAGATGAATGGGCTTGATGGGGTACAAACAGTCTCTGCTATGGCACTGGAGAATCTCTCACAGCAGTCAAAACATCTAACAAGAATTCCGGCTGTCCCAGAGCAAGGATTTTGTTGTTCTATATTCCCATGTCTTGGGAAGCCGCCTGTTTTGACTGGGTTGTGTCGAGTCCACCATGGAATCTGTTCGATGAAAGAGAGCTTTTGTCTGTTAGAAGGGAAGGCAGTGGAGAAGTTGGTTGCCTGTTTGGACCATACAAATGAGAAGGTAGTGGAGGCTGCCTTGGCAGCCCTGTGCACTCTGTTGGAAGATGGAGTGGATATCGGGCAAGGTGTGATGGTTCTATGTGATGCAGATGGGATTAAACCAATACTTGAGATTTTGCGAGAGAACCGAACAGAAATACTCAGGCAACGAGCTGTTTGGGCTGTTGAGAGGATTTTGAGGACCGATGACATAGCCTATGAGATTTCGGGAGATCAAAATGTGGGGACGGCATTGGTCGAAGCTTTCAGGCATGGGGACTACCGGACGAGGCAGATTGCTGAACGTGCTCTGAAGCATGTAGATAAGTTGCCAAACTTTTCTGGAATATTTCCTAAGATGGGAGGTTGATGAATAAACCAAGATAAAATCCTTGTTTGTACGGTAAGCTTGTATATTGTGTATCTATATTTTTTTTCATATTTTGTCTCTTTTCTTGATTGAAGGATTTTAGATTGTTGTCTGTTTACAACATTTTAATTGAATTTTTGATATTGGTTGTGGTTTTCTCTCTCTTTTTTTATTTTAGCAGTGAATTGGTTGTTGATGGTGTTATTCGTCGGCGAAAATGATATCTGGATGGCATTGTTTAAAGCTTTCAGGTATGGTGCTCACCGGATGATGCAGATTACTGAGCCATGTTTGATAGATTGCCGACCTTAAGGGTGATGGGTGAAAAAGGTTGGAATCATTATTTGTATCGAGTGCTTGTAGATCTCTTTTGTCCTCTTTTTATCTGCTTTGTTTTTCAAATTGATCAGAGACTGGTGATTGTTTATATGTTCACGAAAATCTGGTTGAAATTTTGCTTGGTGGGGATTTCTCTCATTCTTGTGAAATATGAAGGTGGTGATTGGCACTGATACCAATCTGCAACTGAATACAATCAATCCAATCAGAGTTTATATGTGGACTTTAATGTTAATCACCTTCTCAAGGATTTTATCTTGTGTTTTCCAATCATGCATATCACCTTGGTCAAATTTATGAATGCTCTTGTTATTCAGTCATCCATTCTGATCAATTTCTGATTGTGAGCTTGTTTACTTAAATTTGACATTCATCTCCAATATAAATCAATAAAAAAAAAAAATCTAACCAAAAAAACAATACATAGTTTATAAGAAAATGAGGAGTCTACAAAACTGTGAAGGCGGGCATCACCTTCACTTATCTCCTGCATCCAACTTATATATACTCTCCAAAACTGTGAAGGCGAGCCTAGCCTCGCGCTCCACCTATCACTTGCGTCTAATAAGTATATCTAAAGTCTACAAAATTGGGAAGGGAACTTCCCTTAACTGCACATTGGGATTAAATTTAATCAGTACCTTCCATGCATCAGCTGCATCTAACTAGTCCCCAAAATTGTGAAGGCGAAAGGCGCCAGTCCTTCGCTGCGCGTTGGCATTACCTTCATCACCACCTCCCGATGCTTTGCTATTCTCTGAAGCGGCTCCAGTGGATGGTGGTGGCATGAAAAGAAACGGCACGAGAATGCCGGATCTTTCTGCTCATAATTGAAGTCCCCTCGTGCAGTAGAAGAACGCGGCAGGTCAGCATTGGCCTCCATCGGCACGAAAGCGCCATGGCCTTGGCCTGGTCCATCATCCATGGCTGCCTTGGACACCATTGGCACGTTAGAGAACTCCGCCATGAAAGCAGGATTATTACAAGGAAAACCTTGTTGTTGTTCCCTGCCATCATCACCATGGCCTTGGCCTGGTCCATCATCCATGGCTGCCTTGGTTGCGCCTGGAATCCTCCTTGAGAATTTGGATCTGCTTCTTGACAGCCTCCTTAGCAGACTCCAGCGAACTAATCATCTCTCTCAGAGACTCCTCTGGTATGTCGTCGAGCGGAGGAGGATCCCAGGCTTGGCCGCACATGGTTTTGCGGACCTGGGCTGCGAAGTAGCCCGGAATGTCGAAGTGAAGCTTGCTCCGCTTCTCGGCGCCGACGCTTCGATGCCTTCCGACGATGTCGCGGACGGCTCCTTCGTCCTCCGGCCATGTGTCGGGCTTGCCGTTGGGAGCGAAGCATATGACGGTGATGGGGGTGCCGCAGAGCGTGGACAGCTCGTAGGCCGCCTTCTTGAGGGTTTCTTTCCTCTTCCGGTAGGTGGCCAAACGCTGTCTCCGGTTTTCCATGAATTCAAGCTTCAATTTTTGAAAAGCCATTGGTGTGCCCCAGGCGTCTGGTTCTGGTGAGGAGCAACTTGCTTTATTTATAGTAGTTGTTAGAAGGGTGTCCCAGTCCCTAGTCGAGAAGGACTCGGGTTGGGCTTTTGTTCTGAGCTGTAGTTGTTAGGAGGGAGTCCCAGTCCCTTGTCGAGAAGGACTCGGGTTGGGTTCTGAGCTGGACTCTTAGGACTCCGGAGGAATCTGGCTGAACTGGATCCTAGTAGTGTTCGGTTTAATAGAGGGACCGTTTTGGGGAATAGATTCACGCATAACAGAGCACAGAGGGAGTGATAAGCTACCGGGACACGCGCCAAATACACGGGTGGTTTGAATCTTGAGTTGCCACCACGGACTCCAAGATGTTTATTAGTTAATTTTTTTTTCTTTGCTTGTCCATGTCTAATTAAGTCGAGCCTTAGGCTGAAATAACACAAATTCCATTCCATGTTGGTGCAATTGGTTTAGTTTTATTAGCGAGGTGATTTAGTAACGCGAGCCAATAATGGAGAGAGAGAGACGTATATTTCCCTTTCTCTCTCCAGTTTGTGAACTACTAGAGGCGGTGAGGACTGTGAGAATTATTAGACGTATATTTTCTTCTCTCTCTATGAATCCTATGGTTTTTCTCTAGATAAATCTTGGATACTTATACTAAATTAAAAAATCCAAAAAATATTTTTCGGCTAGCCATTTTGGGTGAGATCATGGGTTATAATAAATGGTATCAAAGCAGACCCGGCTAGAGAACAACGGGCCTAGACTAGGGGACACTGCAGCACAGATCCATTAGAGCTGATAATGGGCCGATCGTGGTGTTTGTGATTAAATTTGAATGGATTTGAACCCATAGTCTGATGAGAACGTCAGAGCTTAAATGGGAAGAGTACGTGAAGACTTGTGTAGTCATGTGTTTACTCCTATATAGGATCAAGAAATCCAAATAGTACTTTCTACCTAGCCTTTTGGGTGAGGTATTAAGTTGTTACAAAATTATTATGGTATCAGAGCATACGTGGATGAATTATACTTGTAATTAATTGGTACGCTTTTTATGGGGATGCTGCTATCTAATGGATATAGGTCAGGATGCCTCAACGTCAGATGAGAAAGACTACTCTTAGTGCTATAAGTGAGGCACCAAACCAGCAAGATGGCGGCACACCCCAATAGGTCAGTAGCACCCCTCAGCAGGAGGAAGTCGTTGATCCTGCTAGAGATACTCAAACAGGACAACAAGAAGCAAACTTAGGCCAGGTTAAGTAGATCCTAGTTGGTATTATGTAGATGCAATAACAGGTGCAGCAGCAGTTGCTCCAACACCAATAGGGGCAACAAAAGAAAATGCAGTTGCACCGTGCACAGCAACATACCGGACCCAGAGCGGACCCAGCTAATAATCTATGTAGATTAGGAGATATTACAACACATATCCAATAGGACAGACAATGAGCCGATTGTGGTGCTTACGATTAGATTTGAATGGATTTGAACTCTTAGTCTGATGAGGACGTCATGACTTAAATAGGAGGATAATGTGAGGACCTGTGCAACTGTGTGTTTAATTCCACATCGATTATTCACTGGGTAGATCTTGGGTACTTATATAGGATCAAGAAATCCAAATAATACTTTTTAGTTAGTTATCTTGGTGAGATTCTGAGTTGTTACAAAATTCTTATAGTATCAGAGCATAAGTGGATGAATTAAACTTGTTATTAATTGGCATACTTTTTATGGATATGCTGCTATCTGATGGAAATAGGTCAGGACAGCTCCATGTCGGATGAGAAATACTACTCTTGGTGCTACTGATGAGGCACTAAATCAGCAAGATGGCGGCACACCCAAACAGGTCGGTAGCACCCCTCGGTAGGAGGGAGTCAAATACTCAGACAGGACAACAAGAAGCAAACATAGGCTAGGTTAAGCAAATCCTAGTTGGTATGATGCAAATGCAACAGTAGGTGTAGCAGCAGTTGCTCCAACGCCAATAGGTGTAACTAAAGCAAACGCAGTTGTACCATGCGCAGCAACAACAAGGATGAGAAAAGCGGTACGACGAGCGTAGTAATATAGCTGAGTTCAAGAAGCTAGCTCCTCCAGCTTTCAAGAGGACTACAGAACCTTTAGAAGCTATTCAGAGATGCCAAGACGATGAAAAAATTCTATATGCATCATACATATTGCAAGACAAAGCATTCAATTGGTGGCGGATGCTAAAATATAAATTTGAGCAGGATGGGGAACCTCTCACCTAGGATAGACAGCCTATGATGGTTCTATGTAATTGTCATGCCCTAAACCTGGAGCAAGACAGACGCCGCATACTTGTACGGCAGACCGTATAGACATGCAAGGCAACGGATCATATCAAAGCAATGACAAATCATAAAAAATATTTAATCATTAATTTATTTAAATAGTTCTTATAATAGTTTCAACTTTCAAAGTAACATGTGCTAACATAAATCAAATACTCTAACTACTCTAGCTAAAATGCTAATAACTGAGAAAAATCTTTAGAAAATCTAGCGCACTCCCTAAATCCTGTGCGATTATGCTTCTGGATCTGAAAAAAAGAGAAAATATGATAATGAACTACACTAGCCCAGTAAACAACATAATACCCCAAAGAGGAGTCAATTAATTAAAACATAAAATAATGACTAACAAATAAATCATCAATAATGGATATTTTTTTAAAAAAAATTACTATCACTTTCATAAAAACTCTGATATCATAATTCCAACATCAATAGGTTATGGCCATATAACCCAGTGGCATGGGTTGCACAAAGTGCCAAATCCACTATTATTAACCATCAGTAGAAATGGTGTCCAAATACCACTATTCTAATCACTGCTGGTGCGGTGTCGAAACCGTTTCTCACAAATTACAAATCGATAGAGCCAACAAATAATCTCCATATGGAGGGTCAGAATAGATCATAGACATGTTAAGAATACATACATATAAAATAGATAACTTACTCGGTCAAATTTTCTAGTTTTCATAACGTATAGCATAGTTTTAAAATGATTACCTGTCTGGCCTGTTTTACTAAGTACAAAACAAATATCAGAATTTAATCAACTAATTATTAATTTTACCAAAAATTGAAAAATACACTTTGAAACATTAGGTTACTTACCTCATTTCGCTTTAAATCCCACTTCAGACAAACTTTTTAGATACACTTGTTTAATATCATTAAAATATTATTAATTTTAAAATCATTCAAGAAGTCAAAATTAAACACTACGGCCTCATGTTCCTAGATTAGTTCGGTCAGGTGATTGTGCCCGACTGCCCAAGCTGGTCCGAGCAAAACAGATTCAATTGTGAAGATAAAAAATAGACAGATCTAGCAAGGGTCGAAGTAATGGCAGATCTAGCTTGGTTTGAAAACTTTTAGCTCAATCAAATAACAAGCTAAACTGGATCTCAAACTTCCAACATTAAAATATTATCTAGCCAGAGCACGATCAAATCCAAGATTAATGAAACTCTAGGCTCTATTCCCTCCTAGACTCCATTCCTTGGGTGTTGTTCACCTTACTTATGAATATTAGTGATGAGAGCACAAAAGTGCGATCTAAGTACCAATTAACTTAGCCTAATGCTAGCAAAATAATGATGAATAATAGATGTTAACATTTGCATGATTAATATTTTATCCTTAGCACTTATTATAATTTTTAACATTATTTTATATAAATTCATCTAAAAAGGATGCATCCTCCCAACTGCAGAACAGAGTCTATGACTCTTCTTCCGTGCACCCAAGCGACTCCCCAAATTCCGCAATGCAACCCAAGCTTCCAGCCGTCCGTGAGCCAAGATCTGTGATCTGATCTCCCCCACCCAATCCTAGCATCCTGATTCCATCTGCACCAGTGATCAGCTCCCTTCCCGTCTTGACCGCGTTCTCAACCTCCCAGTCCCAGCATCCGCTTCATCCACGGCGTCCGGTCCTCTTCTCCCTGCAATCTCGTCTTGACCGCGATCACCTCCCAGCGTCCGCTTCATCCACGGCGTCTGGTCCTCTTCTCCCCGCAATCCCGTCTTGACCGCGATCACCTCCCAAGCGTCCGCATCCGATGCTTCCAGACCCATTTCAGCTCCAACATCGCAGCACCCGAGATCCGCCCATCTCACGCATCTCCCAAGCATATCAACCGATCCCAGTTTCCGGATCAAGCAACATCACCGCCAGCAGCCCGCTTCGCCTCCCAGCCGAGATCAGCGCCCGCTTCTTCCTCCGTTCCAGCCATTCATGAGCGTCTCGGCACCACCAGCATCAGCCCAGCCGTCCGCAATGCACGATCCTCGGCGTCCGCTCCTCCCCATGCGCGATCAGGGGAATCATCGATTCCATGGGCTATGGGGATCTATATGAGGGCCTCTGATTCGAAAATAGGGAGAGCTCTCATTCGGAAAAACAGAGGGGCTGATTTGTGGGAAGAAAAAAAAAGAAACAGGGTATGCCCTGTTTCGAAAAAGAAAAAGAAAAAAAATAGGAGAGTTAATGTTTGTAATGGCTTGCTAACTCTTTTGGCAAAGGGTGATGGATGAATCTTTGCCATGTTGCTTTCATCAAGTATACTCTAAACTTTTATTCTAATTGTTTTATATCCATTGGTATGTTTTGAATTCTTGAATATTTATTTATTAGATAGATCTTTTATGGTTTATATATATATATTGATGCATGGATTGTTTTGATGTTTGATTTATTGTAGACGTAACCAGCACGATAAATACTCAGATGTTGAGTTCATGTTTTCAGATTGTACACTCCATGATTAGAACTACTCTATCATATTAATCTTTAATCAAGAATCGCCGAGTTTATTTATTGAAAGTAATATTGTCAAGGAGGATTCCGGATCCCTAGCCTTCTCTATATTTTTGAACTTTGTTTAATTATCTATTAATCCTCTGCTTTTAATTTTTGAAAATCAATTAAAAATTACATCTAAAAATTACGCTAATAATCTATAGATCGTTCCCTGAGGAATTGACCTCGGACACCCGAGTTATATTACTTGTGCGATTCTCCTGCACTTGGGAGAGCAGTTTTATTTTTGCATCAAGTTTTTGACGCCGTTGCCGGGGAACGACTGAGTTATTAGTATAATTTTAGATTTAATTTTTACCTTAGTAGTTAGTATTTTTCTTTTGGAAAAAAAATTAAATCTTTACTACTATTTTTAATTCCCTGCACAGTTTTGATCAAACTCTGATATCATAAAAATTTGCCGTCTGATTGGACTCAAATTTGGTCAGCTGGTGCAAGACACATTGTTCGATAATCTGAACAGTCTGATTGACATTCTGAGACTTTTAAGACCATTAGATTAATATAAAACCTTGCTGATTTCTGTTTTGAATTTTTTGTGTTTAAATTTTTAGAATCAGAATTTTTTTGTTATTATATCTCATTAACCCTTGTTGCTAATTGAAAATTGAAAAAAGAAATTTAAAGAAAAGAGAAAAAACCTAAAATTTCAAATTTTAAATTTTAGAATTCAAATTTCAAACTTCAACTCATAAAATTTAAGAAAAAAGAAATAAATAATTTGCTTGATCAACTATTCAATGAAATTTAATGTCATGTCATAAAATATTAAAGAAAAAATCTCTTAATTGTTGCATATAGTATAAGGCATCAGTATAAAATATTCTAAGGGCTGAACCCATTAAAAAAAGATAAGGTCGGAATTTCATCACTCGTCCTTAGCCTAAAAATCACCCCAGTGCATAAATATCCTAAGCTTAACTAAAATCAACTAGACGTTGGCCCCTAAGGATATTCGAGCTCAATAGGACAAAGACCACCGAAAGTTGCACCAATTTTGCTCTATGGCCCAGTCGATGTCTAGGCAAGCTTTGTCCCTCTAAGGGAGACAGTCTCTGTTCGAGGAAAGTGGGTTTTAAGTGGGACCCTTGCTAAATGCATCGTGACCCCTCCATTTACCTGGGAGCTTACCTGGTCGACAAGGTTACTAGACCGGATTGGAGGCTTAGGTGTCCTCTTCAAACCAGTTAGGAGCTATCTAGAAATTTAAGAAAAAATATTAGGAATTGAGGTGTAATGTTTTGATGCATGCTTGATTGTGAATAGATTTTTGTTTTTCTGTATTAGGTTGTCCTTTTAGATATCTTTAGGCAGCACTTATATTAAAAAAAAGAGAGAGAAAAATATTTTGCATGCTAAAGTGGAATAGGAACGACACCGGTCGATTAAGTCGTACAACTTTAGATCATCCCTTAGGACACACCCCTAAAATTCCTTCGCAGTATCTCACACTTTGTGAGATGGCTGATTTAAATGAAGATGCGGGGAGTCACCATAATCGAGAACGAGAACCCCATGTTATGACTCTAAGACAATACCTACAACCGGCTAGGACTAGTCAGCCTTCATGCATAATTTTTCCTGATAATGTAGGACATTTTGACATCAAACCAGGGATAATTCAATTGCTGCCTAAGTTTCACGGGTTAGAGTCCGAAAGTCCGTATCTTCATTTAAAGGATTTTGAAGAATTGAGCATTACATTTAGAGTACCGAACGTCACTGAGGATGTCCTTAAGCTGACATTATTCCCTTTCTCTCTAAAGGATAAGGCCAAAACATGGCTAAACTCCTTGCGACCTAGATCAATAAGAACTTGGCAAGATATGCAGAGAGAATTTTTAAAAAAATTCTTTCCCACACAAAGGACCAACTTTTTGAAAAGACATCAGCAATTTCCAACAAAAAGACAATGAAACATTTTATGAATGTTGGAAAAGATTTAAAGACCTTCTCTCATGCCCTCATCATGGGTTCAAAACTTGGAGAACTATTAGTTTCTTTTATGAAGATCTATCTCCACAGTTGAAACAGTTTGTAGAGACCATGTGTAATGGTAGATTTTTAGAAAAACAACCTGATGAGGCATGAGAGTATTTGGATTCCCTTGCTGAGACTGCCCAACTTTGGGATAATGGGGATAGAAGCAATATGTCTTTGCCTAAGCCTACTAGCTCTGTACAGGGAGGCTTTTACAACCTCAGAACTGAGGATGATCTTCATGCTAAAATGGCAGCCCTCACTAGGAAGGTAGAAGAAATTGAGCTTAGGAAGGTTGAGCCTGTCAAGATTAGAGCTTAGAAACGAGTGTTGTGGTATCTGCGATATGTCGGGTCATACCACTACAGATTGCCCCACCATACCGGCATTCAAAGAAGTCTTGCACGATCAAGCAAATGCTATGAACTCCTACCAAAAGCCTTATAACGATCCATACTCGAATACCTATAACCCTGGTTGGAAGAATCATCCAAATTTTAGGTGGAGAAACGATCATCCTCAACAGCCACACCATTCAGCTCCTCCACCTGCACATCCTACTTTTGCATCACCACCCTCTCAGAAGCCGAATATCGAGGATACCTTGCAGTCTATACAAACTTTTCTACAAGGTCAAGCTAATATCAATGCTCAAAATACTCGAAATTTTGAAGATATAAGGAACCAATTGTCAATGTTGACTACCGTCCTAAGCACCCAAGAGAAGGGTAAGCTTCCAGCTCAACCCCAACCTAACCCACAAGTTCACGGTAGTAATAATACGGCTCCTTCTAGTTTGCATACAGAACATGCAAAAAGCATTATGACTTTGCGTAATGGAAAAGTCATCGATCAGACCGTCCAATTGAGACCGCGGGTTGCTTCTAATTCTGATGCTCCCAAAGTCGATGAAAGGGACAAAGATGAAGTTGAGATCCCAACTTCTACCGAGAAAGTTGAATGTCCTTTTCCTCCACCTTTTCCACAACGGTTAAAGCCGTTGCAAAAGCTCGAACCTAATTCTGAAATTCTTGAGCTTTTTAAACAAATAAAGATCAACATACCTCTTCTTGATGCAATCAAACAAGTACCCTCATATGTCAAATTTTTAAAGGACTTGTGTACTGTCAAGCGCCGATTAAATGTTAAGAAGAAGGCATTCTTAACTGAAAATGTGAGTGCTATTTTGCAGCACAACATTCTCCCTAAATTTAAGGATCCAGGTTGCCCAACCATCTCATGCATCATAGGCGACTTTAGGATAGAGCGAGCATTGTTAGATTTAGGGGCGAGTGTGAATTTGTTGCCATATTCTGTATATGAGCAACTTGGTTTAGGTGAGTTGAAGCCAACCTCCGTCACTTTGCAATTAGCTGACAGGTCAGTTAAAATTTTGAGGGGGATTATCGAGGATGTATTAGTCCAAGTAGACAAGTTCTACTTTTCTGTCGATTTTATTGTATTGGACACACATCCGGCTTCGAACTCACAGTCTCAGATTCCGGTCATTTTAGGACGTCCATTCCTTGCAACTTCTAATGCATTGATTAATTGTAGGAATGGCGTCATAAAGCTTTCTTTTGGTAACATGACCTTAGAACTAAACATTTTTAATGTGTGCAAACAACCCAATGATCCCGAAGAAAGTAAGGAGGTTGATTGGGTTGAAACCATCACAGAAGAATATTTGTTAGCTGAAGCATTTAACAACCCATCCGATGATGGCTTAATTGATTGGTGTCCTAATGGCAGTAATGATGATTTGTCAGTCACACCTATTGTGGATAGTTTGGATATCAAGATGATCAATGGGTGGAGACCGAAAGTAGGGAAATTTGAGAGGTTGTCGCCTCAAGAGGCAAAAATAGTACCATCCCATGAGCAAGCACCCAAGCTCGAATTGAAACCCTTACCAAAGAAACTTAAGTATGTCTTTCTTGGACTCAGTGACATTTTTCCTGTAATCATCTCGTCTGGACTTGATCATATCCAAGAAAGAAAATTACTTGGTGTTCTAAAAAATCATAAAGGAGCCTTAGGGTGGTCTATTGCCGACTTGAAGGGGATTAGCCCCTTAGTTTGCACGCACCGGATATATTTGGAGGACAATGCCAAAACCACAAGGCAAATGCAACGAAGGTTGAATCCTACGATGAGAGATGTGGTTAAGGCAGAAGTCCTCAAGTTGCTTGACTTGGGTATTATTTACCCAATTTCCGACAGCAAGTGGGTAAGCCCTACTCAAGTCGTTCCTAAGAAGTCGGATTTGACGGTGGTAGAAAATGAACAAGGTGAACTAGTTCCAACTCGTGTCCCGACGAGTTGGTGCATGTGTGTGGACTACCGAAAGCTGAATTTGGTCACACGAAAGGATCACTTTCCTCTACCCTTCCTAGACCAAGTGTTGGAAAGAGTTGCAGGGCATGATTTCTATTGTTTTCTCGATGGCTATTCGGGATATTATCAAATTGAGATTTCACCAGAAGATCAAGAGAAGACTACCTTCACTTGTCCTTTTGGCACATTTGCTTTCCGACGAATGCCATTTGGGTTGTGTAATGCACCTGCAACATTCCAAAGATGCATGCTCAGCATTTTTGAAGACATGAACGAAAATTTTTTAGAAGTGTTCATGGACGACTTCTCCGTTTTTGGCAACTCATTTGATGATTGCCTGTCACATTTACAAGCAGTCTTAGCTCGATGTATAGAAAAGAATTTGATACTGAATTGGAAAAAATGCCACTTCATGGTGTCTAAGGGAATTGTCCTAGGATATATTGTTTCATCGAAGGGCATGGAAGTTGATAGAGCTAAGATTGACTTAATCGCCAAGCTACCTGCACCCAAGACGGTTAGAGATGTTAGATCATTTTTGGATCATGCCGGATTTTATAGGAGGTTCATCAAGGACTTTAGTGTCATAGCTCGACCATTATGTAACCTCCTATCCTTTGATACACCGTTCAATTGGACTAAAACCTGTCAGGAGGCATTCGAAAAGTTGAAGTCTATGCTTAGCACTGCACCCATCGTGCAGCCACCTGATTGGTCATTACCTTTTGAGATCATGTGCGATGCTAGTGACTATGCGATAGGAGCTGTCCTAGGACAACGCAAGGATAATAAGCCATATGTCATTTATTATGCAAGCAAAACCTTAAACGATGCTCAAATGAATTACACCACTACCGAAAAGGAATTGCTTGCAGTAGTATTTGCATCAGACAAATTTCGTTCTTATATCTTTGGTGCTCCTATTGTTATCTTCACGGACCATGCAGCACTAAAATATTTGCTAGATAAGAAAGAGGCCAAACTACGCCTAATACAATGGATACTTCTACTCCAAGAATTTGACATCACCATCAAAGATAAAAAGGGAGTAGAAAATGTGGTTGCTGACCATTTATCACGGCTAGTTTTTCATGATTCGGTGCCACAGTTCCCTATTAAAGACTCATTCCCTGAGGAGCAGTTGTTTGCACTCTCTACTGTGCCATGGTACGTTGACATTGTAAATTTTCTTGCTACAAACCGGATTCCGGAGCATTGGGGGTCGACAGATAGAAAAATTTTCTTGCGCGAAGTAAAGAATTATTACTATGACGAACCCTATTTGTTTAAATATTGCAATGATCAAATCTTTAGACGATGCATACCGGATCATGATATACAAAGCGTACTTTCTTTCTGCCACACTGATGCTTGCGGTGGACACTTTGCCCCTAAGAAAACTGTTGCAAAAGTTTTGCAATGTGGTTTCTATTGGCCCACTATGTTTAAAGATGCCCACGAGTTATGCAGGACATGTGATCCATGTCAACGTATTGGAAGTCTAACTCGTAGGCAGATGATGCCTCTTCAACCCATTACTATTATCGAAATTTTTGATTGTTGGGGCATCGATTTTATGGGCCCATTTCCACCGTCTTTTGGATATGAATACATTTTAGTTGGTGTCGAGTATGTGTCCAAATGGGTAGAAGCTGTCGCTTGTAGGACCAATGATCACAAACCTGTCCTAAAGTTTTTAAAAGAAAATATTTTTTCACGATTTGGGATGCCTAAGATCATAA
The DNA here is from genome assembly GCF_009389715.1 of Phoenix dactylifera. Lineage (NCBI taxonomy): Eukaryota > Viridiplantae > Streptophyta > Magnoliopsida > Arecales > Arecaceae > Phoenix > Phoenix dactylifera. The sequence goes on along the minus strand of NW_024067778.1, from coordinate 101,371 downwards.
TTAGTGACGGTGGAAAATACTTTTGTAATAAGCCTTTCGAAACCTTATTGAAAAAGTATTGTGTCACCCATAGAGTTGCTACCCCATATCATCCGCAAACCAGTGGTCAGGTAGAGTTAGCCAATAGGGAGATCAAGCATATTTTAGAAAAAACGGTAAATCCAACACGAAAAGATTGGTCCTTGAAACTATCAGATGCATTATGGGCCTATCGTACTGCATACAAAACCATTCTTGGCATGTCTCCGTATCGGCTAGTCTACGGAAAAGCGTGTCATCTGCCTGTAGAAATAGAACATAAATCGTCTTGGGCAATTAGAAAATTGAATTTTGATTTACAAGATACCGGTCTAGCTAGAAAATTGCAATTAAACGAGCTTAATGAGATTCACAGAGATGCTTATGACAATGCTAGACTTTGTAAAGAACGAATGAAAATTAGGCACGATAGACCAATTTTAAGAAAATCTTTTAAACCTTCACAAAAAGTTCTTTGTTATGACTCTCGTTTACATCTGTTTCCTGGCAAGTTGCGATCGAGATGGACAGGTCCTTATATTATAAAAACTGTTTTTCCACATGGAGCGGTTGAGATTGAGAATCCACGGGATGGTAAAATTTTTAAGGTAAATGGACACAGGTTAAAACCTTTTCTTGAGAATTTTGCAGATGAAGAGGACTCCTTTTTCTTGGGGGAGCCTTCTTATGACTGAACATGAAGGCAAAGGTATGTGTATATTAGTTAGAATTATTTTTCTAGTTTTATAGGTCTTATTTTCTGGATATCAAGGTATTCCTCTTCTCTCCAATATTAATTTCTTGTATCTATTACATTGAGGACAATGCAATATTTAAGTTGGGGGAAGGAAAATATTTTGCCACCAAAAAAAAGGGGGCAAAAAAAAAAAAAAAACTTGTTTTTGCATTCTTTTCTAAGCAAATGCATATGTATTTTCATTTTGAGTTTGTGCAACCATTAAGGCAAGGAATACATGCGTACTATGACTGATCAGAGACCTATTATTAGATCCCCGCACATGTATTTAATGATTATAGAAAGGCCTCAAGAGTTCACATTTGTTTAATGCATTTTTATTAAGCCATATTTGTAAAAGAAGTACGAGTATCCTTGTCCGTACTATAAGGTTCTTGATTTGGTTTTCACATAAAGATAGAGGTTGAATACCCCGGCTAGATCATATAAGTGCCTTATGTTCCGACCTTGGTTGACCTATAGTCACGTTGCAGTCACATTATATGGTTCAGTTTACCTTCTCTATTTTGAAAAAAAAAATAATAATAATAATAAATGAGGAGATGACAAGTCTAACCTCGTGGCGTAGTCTGGTTCGAGTAATTAAGCCCGAGGGATATTTCACCTAATGCCTTGAGCCAACTGGATCAGAAGTCATTGGCCGAAAACTCGCTACATGGACCTTGCTAGAGCCTAAGGGGGTTGGACTATTGTAATCACCATATTTTTTTTTTTTAAAAAAAAAGCATGAATAGGGTTGGTCGGGCTGAACCCAGTGACATGTGGTAATGGCTGGTTTGACTCCATTGTATTGGACCTTTGTGTACTTTGGATATTTAGTTGGGATAGCTCCTTCTTTTTATGCGAACCATTCTTGATAATTTTAGACAACATGAGATATTCCGAAAATTTGATGGATCAGGCTCTAATAAACTGTAGTAAACACTTGTGAACTTGAGTAGTACACCTAAAATTCAAGCGGTACCATGTTGTGGAGGAGGTATTAGTACTCTGAGAAAGTCATACTATTTTATGCACTCTACACTTTCATATTTCCCCTTGCTTTGATAGTTGGCATGCTTGAAAATATATATTAATTACATGGGTATTAGCTTCGAATTTAGGACCTCATGTCATATCATTCATGATGTTTGTGGGTAACATCTCTACAAATCTTCACGAGACAACACTCGTCCACTAGGGTAACCTAGGGGTTTAACGGCTTGTTGCACGTGCTAAGTGCAATCGTGATGCCCTACGAAAGTGGGTATATATCTTAGTTTTATGTCTTTAGCTTTAATAAAAAGTCAAAGAATTGACCAACACTTTTTGTACTCTCATGTTATTATTTACTCTGAATTGCTAGAGACTAGCAATAAGCTAGTTGGGGGGTATGATGAGAGCACAAAAGTGCGATCTAAGTACCAATTAACTTAGCCTAATGCTAGCAAAATAATGATAAATAATAGATGTTAACATTTGCATGATTAATATTTTATCCTTAGCACTTATTATAATTTTTAATATTATTTTATATAAATTCATCTAAAAAGGATGCATCCTTCCAACTGCAGAACAGAGTCTATGACTCTTCTTCTGCGCACCCAAGCGACTCCCCAAATTCCGCAATGCAACCCAAGCTTCCAGCCGTCCGTGAGCCAGGATCTGTGATCTGATCTCCCGCACCCAATCCTAGCATCCTGATTCCATCCGCACCAGTGATCAGCTCCCTTCCCATCTTGACCGCGTTCTCAACCTCTCAGTCCTAGCGTCCGCTTCATCCACCGCGTCCGGTCTTCTTCTCCCTCCAATCCCGTCTTGACCGCGATCACCTCCCAGCGTCCGCTTCATCCACGGTGTCCGGTCCTCTTCTCCCTGCAATCCCGTCTTGACCGTGATCACCTCCCAAGCGTCCGCATCCGATGCTTCCAGACCCGTTTCAGCTCCAACATCGCAGCACCCGTGATCCGCCCATCTCACGCATCTCCCAGGCATATCAACCGATCCCAGTTTCCGGATCAAGCAACATCACCGCCCAGCAGCCCGCTTCACCTTCCAGCCGAGATTAGCGCCCGCTTCTTCCTCCGTTCCAGCCATTCGTGAGCATCTCGGCACCACCAGCATCAGCCCAGCCGTCCGCAACGCACGATCCTCGGCGTCCGCTCCTCCCCACGCGCGATCAGGGGAATCATCAATTCCATGGGCTCTGGGGATCTATATGAGGAGGCCTCTGATCCGAAAATTGGGAGAGCTCTCATTTGGAAAAACAAAGGGGCTGATTCGTGGGAAGAAAAAAAAAGGAACAGGGTATGCCCTGCTTTGGAAACGAAAAAGAAAAAAAAAATAGGAGAGTTGATGTTTGTAATGGCTTGCTAACTCTTTTGGCAAAGGGTGACGGATGAATTCTTGCCATGTTGCTTTCATCAAGTATACTCTAAACTTTTATTCTAATTGTTTTATATCCATTGGTATGTTTTGAATTCTTGAATATTTATTTATTAGATAGATCTTTTATGGTTTATATATATATTGATGCATGGATTGTTTCGATGTTTGATTTGTCGTAGACGTAACTGGCACGATAAATACTCGGGATGTTGAATTCATGTTTTCAGATTGTATACTCCATGATTAAAACTACTCTATCATATTAATCTTTAATCAAGAATCACCAAGTTTATTTATTGAAAGTAATATTGTCAAGGAGGATTCCGGATCCCTAGGCTTCTCTATATTCTTGAACTTTGTTTAATTATCTATTAATCCTCTGCTTTTAATTTTTGAAAATCAACTGAAAATTACATTTAAAAATTACGCTAATAATTTATAGATCGTTCCATGAGGAATCGACCTCGGACTCTCGAGTTATATTACTTGTGCGATTCTCCTGCATTTGGGAGAGCAGTTTTATTTTTTGCATCAATTAGCACAATGAAATAAGAAGCCAAGATTGATCTCAAACTTTGGACTCGAAAATAATGTCAAGCCAAACTTAATCAAAACCGAGCTCAATTAAGCCTGGTCCATTCCACCCCTGAAGTCCATTTCTTCTAAGTCACTATAGAATACTTATAACAGAAGTAAGCAGCATCCAAATACAACGGGATCTTTACACAAAGCAGGCAATTTAAATTCTCAACTAATAAGGGATGTAATATCACTTCACAGGCCTTTGATTTCAGACAGCAATCAGGTGGTCAGGCAATTATCTATAGTTCAATCATGTGACTATGATGCTCTTGTTTAGGAGAGACCATGAAAGCAGCTCTAATCCATCAAAAGGCTGTGAGCACAATCATTCAATAGCTGATCTAAATGGTGTATCCGGTCGAGCCTTTCCTACATACATATCTACTTCATATAGCCTCAAAAATTGATTGATGTACAGAACACATTCAATATAATGGAAACAATTTTGGATCAAAAGAAAGTAAAGAATCACCAATTTTAGCATAGACAAAACTTCAGAATTCCTGTACCATTTTTATTCTTCCCCTACTCCCAAACTGAAAAACAAAAGGATGCACTGCCAACCAATTTGCATAGGGCTTCTTGCAAAAACAGAATTATACATGTTGAGAACTACATAAGATCTTAGGTCCCTAACATCTTACTGGAAGGCACAATAGGCACTAGGCCGGCCGTTCCTTCAGGCATCATCGATTCTGTGAAAAGCTTACAGCTTGGATTTAGGATGATTTAACATGTACAGGGTATTCTGAGGAAGTGAGAGTCACCAAACTTCCCTTCGGATATACAGCCGCCAAGGTCACAAGCCTCATCTTTGCAGCTAGGCACCTGTAATGAGAAGCCTTTTTGTTTAATTGAAAACTGCTCTTAAGAAGTCATAGAAATGAGATTGATAAGAGTGGGATTTCGTACCAAGTTGAAATATATACCGCAAAGACATCTTACATGATTGTATTAATCGGCCAGGATCAACTAAACTGTTAGGCTCTTCAATTTGATCCATGGATGTCAATTCTGAAAAGCATCCAGAAAGAAGGGACTTAACTAGCACTCCTCTAGCTTCCCCTTGGTGATGCAGGATCCTCTTGAGCAGAAGTAAATTAATTATACTATCCTTCCAACTTGAGCAAGATCCCTACTACTTCTCTCATGGAGGGCCTTGCTTCGCATGCCCACTGAGTACACGATACTGCTAGATCCATTAGCTTCAGTGCTTTTGCCTTCTCATCTTCCACCCAGTACCAGATTTCTTCGTCAAGGCAATCAAGAGGACTACACTCATCAAACTTCTGCAAATTTGATTTTATCCATTGAACAATGTCAACTCCATCTTCAAAGCTGGGATCTACTGGTAATTTTCTACAAAGAAGCTCTAACAGAACGACTCCATAGCTGTAAACGTCACTTTTCTCAGTCAGTCTGGTTGAATAGCCATTTTCTGAGTCAGAAATTACAAGAAGCACAGATTAGAAATCCATAATCCACCATTACCAACAAGCATTATCCTCTATATTTTAGATATTCAACAGAAAAAGTCATATAAGTTCACTGCATAATGAAAAGAATCAAGAATTAATTACCAGGGGCAATGTAGCCAAGAGTTCCTATGATTGAAGATATTGTTGAACTAACATCTGAATTCTTGATCATTTTAGCCATTCCAAAGTCTCCGATCTTGGCTTCTAGTTCAGAGTCCATTAATATGTTGTTTGATTTCACATCCCTATGAATAATCTGTGGCACACAGTCATGATGAAGATAGGATAGGGCTTGGGCTATCCCGAGAGCAATATGATGACGGGTTTTCCAGTTCAAGGCCACTTGAGGCGTTCTCTGATGCAGGACTTCGAAAAGTGTCCCACCAGACATGTACTCATAAATTATGAAACCAAAGCCATCTCTGATGCAATATCCAGCCATTCGGACTATGTTTCGGTGCTTTACCAAACTCAGAATCTTCATTTCAAGGGAAAAGCTGGATTCGGATAGATCAAGCTTCTTCACAGCCCAACATTTGCCGATTCCAAACATGGTGCGATAAACAATCCCATGCCTGCCCCTCCCAACCACATACTTTTCACTCAACTCTTCAGTAGCTCGCAATATATCTTCATATGTCAAATCTCCTGGCAAATCTTCAGTCAAGTCAACACTATGTATCAAAACATGAGGAGCTGACAGGTGATGAGCTCTCACAGCTAAATAGTTGATAGCACATAATCCAGCTACTAGGAGGACTACGCCGGACACCACTGCAGCTAGTAAAACCCATCTAGTTCTGTGGCCATGCTGTTTTATTTCTTTCTGGCAATAACTCCCATCTTTGCCTAGTAGACATAAGTCAGGGATTCCCGAGAAAGAGTCTGGTGATGAAGCTAAGAGCTTAACCCAACTGGTTGGCAGATTCCCAGATAGTTGGTTACAAGATATATTTACAAATGAAAGGGAGTTCATATTGTTTAGTTGTGAAGGAATCTGACCAGACAGAGAATTGTTCGATAAATCAAGCATCAGAAGCTTATCAAGGTTGCCAAGGCTAGCAGGAATCTGGCCAGTCAATCTGTTGTTGCTAAGGTTCAGTGCTAGATATATGTATCGAAGATTACCTAGACTGTAAGGGATAGTCCCATCCAGCATGTTGTTTCCAAGCTGCAATTCGAGTAGGCCCTGGAGGGATGTAAAGGAGTCTGGAATCCTTCCCTTAAGCTTGTTCCCTGAGAGGATCAGACTTTGCAGCTTCTCTAATGTAGCAATCTCCACAGGAATACTTCCTGAAAGTTGATTTTCGCTGAGGTCTAAGAGAAGAAGCTTTGTGCAATTACCTAATTCAGAGGGAATTGATCCCGTTAACCTGTTCGAGGAGATGCATAAAGTTTGAAGATTCCTAAGGTTACCAAGCTCGGGAGGTAAAGGCCCAGAAAAAGAATTGTTTGAAATGTCAAGCATTGAGAGGTTGTGCCAGGAACCAAGAAGGGGTGGTATGCTTCCATCAAACAAGTTACTGCTGAGGTCCAAGTATGATGTTCCCAATTTCAAACTCAAGTTTCCTGGTATATTTCCTTGTAGACAATTGTGGCTTAGTATCAGTCTCCTAAGGGATGCACAGCCAGCAATCTCAACAGGGAAGCTACCATTGAAGCGGTTGCGTCCGATGACCAAAACAGTAAGGTTACCACCTGAGCAGAGATCGGCCGGGATTGGCCCATAAAAATCATTGCCTGTCAAATCCAGCATGACCAAACCACCGACCGTGCTCTTCCCGAGAGCTGGAGGCACCTCCCCAGTTAGATTGTTGAAAGCCAAAGCCAGAGAACTCAGCTGCCTCAGAAAGGTAATCTCTGCAGGGATCTCTCCACTCAAACTGTTGTTATACAACTGCAAGCTCACAAGACTGCTCATTTTCCCAATATCTCGAGGAATAATTCCTTCTAATTGGTTCTTAAAGAGGTAGAGGCTCTCAAGGTTCTTGAGATCACAAATCTCCCGGGGAATCGATCCTCCAATAAGATTTTCCTGAAGCCCAAGCTCCACCAAGGAGCTGCATTTCCTGAGCTCGGGCGGCAGAGACCCCACAAGAAGGTTCTGCCCAAGATAAAGATACTCCAGATTCCTGAGGTCTCCTATCGAGGGTGGGATTGGACCTGTGAGGCGATTCCCCCACAAGGAGAGAGTGATCAATGATCGGCATCGGCCAATTCCTTCAGGGATGGTGCCATTGAAACCATTCCCTGAAAGATCAAGCACTTGCAGGTTCTCAAGGCTTTCTATGCTCCTCGGCAACTCTCCCACGAAGTTATTATCATCCAGATAGAGTGCCTCCAGCCGGCGAAGGCCGGAGAACACATCCGGCAGAATTCCTCCAAAACCATTATAGGATGCAGAGAATGATGTAAGGTTCCGGCAATTGATCAGGCTATGAGGGAGCTCGCCGGAGAGCATGTTCTCGTGAACATACAGTTCGGAGATCGAGCAATCGGCGGGGAAGCCGAGCAATCTCCCAGAAAGATTGTTGGTGTTGAGGTACAAGTATTTGAGATTGGGGAGGAGGAAAAGCTGCTCCGGGATCTCTCCATTCAATGAATTCTGATACAGACCGAGGTATTCCAGCTTAGTGGAGGATCTTACCTCGGGAGGGATCGAGCCGGAGAGAGCATTGTCGCCGAGGTTGAGCTTTACGAGCGATTTGGAGCGGAAGAGTTCCGGCGGGATGGAGCCGGAGAGGAGATTGCCGTCGAGAAGGAGAATGCGGAGGCGGGAGCAGGCGCCGAGCTGGGGGGGGATGGGGCCGGAGAAGCGGTTGAGGCTGAGGTCGAGGGAGAGGAGGGAGGGGAGGCGGCAGAGGTGGGGGGCAGAGGCGGCGAGGGGGCCGGCGAGGGCGAGGCCGGAGATGTTAAGGGATGAGATGGCGCCGGGGGAGCGAGAGGCGCATGAAACGCCGGCCCAGCGGCAGGTGGGGAGGGATTGGTTCCAGGGGAGAAGCGGCTGAGAGGATTTTGGTAGGCTGTGGAGGAAGGAGAGGAGAGAAGAAGCAGATACATTTGAGGATGGAGGAGGCAATGGGGGTGGTGAAGATGATAGAGATGGTGACATGGAAGCAAAGAGAGTGATGATGATGTTGAGGAGAAGGGAATGGTGGAGACTAGTCATAGTTGTTGTGTGAGCCTTGATTTAAGAGTATTTTGGGGGATGGTTGAGGGGTTGGGGTGTTATAAGGTATGGGCTGGGTGGGTGCTGCTGGTTTTCTTAGTAATGGTCGGTGGTGGTGGCGTGGGAAGTGTGGCTTTTCTGAGAGCCTTTGATTTTGAGTAAAGAGAGGTATGATGGAAAGGGAGAATCCCGAGTGTTCTCTGCTGTTGTGTTCACTAGCTTTTGCGGATACACTGCTCGTTTTGGTGGAGAAGACATGAGAACAGTATAAATATATGATATATTTCGAGTGCGCGTTCATGGGTTGTCGAGGGATCAGGCTCGATGGACCTTTAGGCACAGTTCCCAACGTGCCACATCTAATTCGAGCCCAATGAAGGCCATGAAATGTGCTTGGTGGATTAGTTAGCACAGAAATCATCACCAGAGAATATCACATGGGACCAACTTTCTATTTTGCTATGCTTCCCGGTAGACCTTCTGCTACAGTCTCTCAGTTCAGTAACTTAAAAAAAAAAAAAAAAAAAAAAAAAAAAAAAAAAAAAAAAAAAAAAAAACCCTTGAGCATGAAGAGAGGCTATCCGCTTGCATCCTCTCTTCTATCTTTTCAAGCCTCTCTCTATCCGTTCTCTTCTTTGTCAAGCGGTCTCTCCCATATGCAAGGCATTCCTTTTTCTTCTCGAGTTATTTTCTCTTTATGCTATTTCTTTTTTTCTTTTCTAATAGCAAAGAAGCTTACAGAATGTATCAGAAAACCGACGAGTGTGTATACTATATACTATATACTGGTGAACACCATATTCTAAAACTATATATCAATTTAGCTAGAGATGTGCGTTAAGATGTGAAATGATTATTTTGCTAGGTATGTATCATCTGGTTATGTAGTGTGTACTGGTGAATACCATATTCTGAAAACTATATATCAATTTTTTTAGAGGTATATATAGGGACGCTGGATGACTATTTTGTCAGGTGTATATCATCCAACCATGCATATATATGTATTGATAAATATTATAATTTGAAAATTATGTATTAATTTATTTAGAGGTATATATTGAATCACTGTTGTATGTGTATTAAAAAAGTTTATAATATGCAAATAAGAAGAAATGATGCGAGTAGACAACTTCTCTTCACACGTGCATTTTTTTTCTGTGTTTTTTAGTTACGGAACTAACGGACTCCGTTAGTAGGAGGAATCCTATTTTGATTTTTTTTTAAGATAGATGCTAGAGAAGATATGTCAAAATAGGAATCACTTTTGTTCCATGGGAATTGTGGCTTTTCTGGGAACCTTTTTCTTTTGAGTAAACCGAGGCATATTGGACAGGGGGAATTCCATGTGTTACAGTAGAACATGTGGAATGTTGGATGAGGGGTGTTAGTGTTATCCGCTTTGCTTTCCATTGTTCTCTTTCTACGTGGTTATGATTAGGATGCTGAAGGTTGGACAGTGGTGCGTTCACTAGCCCTCGTGGATACACTGTTGCTTTGGTTGAGGAAGACACGAGGAAAATACAAAAATATGATATATTTCGAGTGTGTCGTTGGGTTGACGAGGGACGAGGCTTGATGGACCTTCTAGGCAGCATTTCCAACGTGAAACAACTAATTCGGGCCTAATGAAAGGCCATAAAGATTGCTTGATGGATCAGTCAATATGAGAATTTGTGCAGAGTATGTTTAGTCCCACATCGGTTATTCGCTGGATAGATTTTGTGTACTTATACAAGATCAAGGAACCCAAATAATACCTTCCGGCTAGCCATTTTGGGTGAGGTCCGGGTTGTGACAAATGGTATTAGAGCGGACCCGGCCCATAATCCATGTGGACTAGAAAACACTGCAGCACGGATCCATTGGGGCTAACCATGAGCTGATCGTGGTGTTTGTGATTAGATTTGAATGGATTTGAACCTTTAGCCTGACAAGGATATCAGGACTTGAATGGGAGGAGTATGTGAGGACCCGTGCGGGCGTGTGTTTAGTCCCGCATCGGTTATTCGCTGGGTAAATCTTGGATACTTATATAGGATCAAGAAACTCAAATAATACATTCCGGCTAGCCATTTTGGGTGAGGTCTTGGGTTGTTACAAATGGTATCAGAGCGGACCCGGCCCATAATCTATGTGCACTAGGAGACATTGCAGTACGGATCCATTGGGGTTGACCATAGGTCAATCGTGGTGTTTGTGATTAGATTTGAATAGATTTGAACCTTTAGCTTGACGAGGACGTCAGGGCTTGAACGGGGGAGTATGTGAGGACCCGTGCAGGTGTGTGTTTAGTCCCACATCGGTTATTTGCTGGGTAGATCTTGAGTACTTGTACAGGATCAAGAAACTCAAATAATACCTTCGGGCTAGCCATTTTGGATGAGGTCTTGGGTTGTTACAAATGGTATCAGAGCGAATCTGGTCCATAACCTATATGGACTAGGGGGCACTACATCACGGATCCATTGGGGCTGACCACGGGCCAATCGCGGTGTTTGTGATTAGATTTGAATAGATTTGAACCTTTAGCCTGACGAGGACGTCAGGGCTTAAACGGGGGGAGTATGTGAGGACCCGTGCAGGTGTGTGTTTAGTCCCACATCGGTTATTCGCTGGGTAGATCTTGAGTACTTATACAGAATCAAGGAACCCAAATAATACCTTCTTGCTAGCTATTTTCGGTGAGGTCCTGGGTTGTGACAGTCAATTCCATGAGATTTCATCCAAAAAATAAAAGATATAAAAGTTAACCTATAAATTGTAATTTATTTTTAGCCTTTGTAATTTTGAATGACCTTTCTATTCAAATATAACATGTTTATAATTATATTTGGAGGTGTGTAGTATGTCTCTTCTGATTAATATTAGTTTGACGAACTGAATATTTTGCTTCAGTGCATCATTCTTAACATTTTAGTTTCATTTGAATAATTATTTTAAAGATGTTTATATGTTATTTAAGCTAACTACATAGCTCGCGTAAATTTAACTCTACTGAAATAGAGATGGATTATGGTGTCCTGAGGTTTTTATATGCTTACACCAGCGGGCACCTGCAGAGCATGGTCTCCAAGGATACAATTGTTTAAAATAAAAATAATGACAAAAACATCCAACTTGATGAACCCTGTGAAACTATCATAGTGGACCATAAAATAGTGCACCCCACTTTGTTATTTGATGGTTCCAATGCAGCCAGAGGTGGCAATTTACTCCAGCCTCATCCAACCCTAATACAACGAGTTTTACCTGACCTACAGCGAATCTAGAACATATATGGATAATAGTAAAACCTGCTCCGAACTTGATCCGAGTATATATAATTTTCATAAATTCTCTCCCCGCAGCCTAAAAAGATAATTTGTATGTAAAAAAAAAAATGTAGCTTTGCTCAACTTAATCTGTCCAACTCATCTTATCTAACTCTGCTTCTGTCCATTACCCGAATGAGTCTATCCCATCCTGTAAAGCAGTCCCCTCAGTGGGACACAGTTTTCATTGAAAGATTAGAGAGATTACCAACAAAGTTGTGCTCCTGTGTGCTTACTTAATGTACAAGAAGCTCCACATGCAGCTACCACATGTGACACAATATTCGATGATTTCTCGCCCACCTTACTTTACCGAAAAGCTTACCACCAAAACAGCACACTTGAAAGCTGCGAGCAGAAAGGAAAACTTATCAGCCCTATCTCATTACTTTATAAAAAATATAATATGGGCAAGATGGGTGATCCTGGTGTGGTATGGCAGTCAAAGGCTGAAAAGATTCGAGCTCCTCTCTAAAATCCAGCAGCGACATATCAGCTAGCAAGACTGAAGAGAACAAATTCCCAGACAAGAACGTCCGGTTGCCGCATAAAGAATTCATGCAGGTTGGGTTTCAGTAAGATGAGAAGCATTAGGAGTACCTGTTCCTTTTTAAATAATACTAGGATGAGTTTCCCATTAGACAAGCATCAAACACAGAATAAATGAGGATCCACCGTCAAGACCAGCCATCCTTTGTTCGAGTTTTAACTTTAAAAAAAAATAATTTTTAAAAAAATAAATATACCAGCTTTACCCTTTAAATTTTACATGTTTAAAAATTTTAAAACTCTTATTCTTGAAAAAATATTGGTTCTGATTTTCATAAAAATACGATGTTTTGTATCTTTGGAAATGCGATACCGTATCATTCACTACAAAAGAAAGGATATCTTCCGACGGTGTTTTTAGTCTCTACCGACGCTTTTAAGCGTCGGCGAATTTCCAGCCCACGCACCCGGAAGCGTGGGTCAGACGTCGGGCAGGTGGGCGTGGGTCCGGTTTTTGCCGACGCTAAGAGAAAGCATCGGTAAAAACAGGGATTTCCCGACGCTAATAAACGCGTCGGCAAAAACAACATTCGCCGACGCTTTAAAGTGTCAGGAAAGCCCAAACCAGTTTTGGATTTTCGCCGACGCTTTAAAGCGTCGTTATAAACATTTTTTTTAAAAAAAAATATTTTAAAAAATATTTTGAATCAGAGCCTCGATTCCTCCCCAATTTTCTCTCCGCCTCCTTCATCGCATCCCTCAGATCCCTCCGGCGAATCGATCGGCTCCGGAGCTTCAGATCCCGCCCCCTCGCGGCCATTTCCGGCGGGTGACGCTGGCCTGGTGGCGGTGGAGCTCGACGACGGGGAGGGTGGGGAAGCGGATGTCGAGGACGACGACCTTGGCGGAGTCCATGATGATGGTGGCCATGTAGCGGGGGTCCTGCTTGTTCCAGCCAAGGCGGACGAGGGGGTGTTGGGGGGGTCGGCCGACTCGTAGATGATGGTGGAGTGCTCCTTGTCGCGAAGGTCGAAGACGCGGACAGAGCCATCGGTGGAGACGGAGGCGAAGACGCCGACGCCGCCCCAGGCGATGTCATAGACCTCCTTGTCGTGGGCGATGAGCTGGGTGTCGACGGCCTCGCGCTCGATGTCCCAGATGGTGCAGGTGGTGTCGATGGACGAGGTGCCCACGCGGCGCGGCTCCGCCTCGTTCCAGTCGAAGGAGGTCAGGGGATCGCAGAACTCGGAGTTCCGGTTGCCGTTGAGGAGGGATCGGAGCTCAACGCGCGACGACGAGGAGGACTTGGAGGAGGAGTTGTTCTTCTTGCTGTTGTCGTCACCACCGCCTTCGTCATTCTCTCTGTGGACTATAGCTTCTCGGAGAGGATATTATAGACGGAAAGGACGAAGGGGGAGGTGGGGCTCGTTGGACACGCAATAAATTTTGGGTCGTTGGCTTCCGACGACGCTTTTTAGTGTCGTCTTAGGCCTGCGATTACACCAACACGTATTAGCGTCGTTTTTTTCCGACGCTTTTTACAAGCGTCGCCATATTTAGACGTTAGACCGAAAATTGCCGACGCTTGTAAAAAGCGTCGGCAAAAAAGTGTCGGTAAAACCGACTTTCCCTGTAGTGATTCTTCCGAATAGAGTCTATAATAGATTTCTCTAAAATTAATCCTAATCCAATCCAATTTATTTCACTAGTATATTGTCTTCGCTCAAGGATCAGGTTGAGTTGGATTATTTTATCTTAAGAATAAGATTCCGCAAACTTGAATATATGGACTAAATCACATTTTTAGGGCAGTATATATCACATGCCTCGATTTAGATAAGCTCTTTTTAATTTTTTAATTTATTTTAATAAATTATTTTTTATAAAATAATAATATAGCAATTTTTAGGCACTAGTTTTGCAATCCATTCCATACAGCAGAAGCTATAATTTCCCACAGTCGACGTCATTTGTGTGTTTTTTTTATAAAAAACTTTCTGCATCTCTTCTATGGAACCTTGACCGCAAAGAATGGGAGTGAAAATCCTCGAAGCTGAATTATATTGGTAGAAAGGGTATTGCAGTTGCCCAAGGTTCCTGTTGCTGCTTCCAGTACTAATTTCACTTGAGCTGCCACTTCAGTGACATCTTCATCCTCCATACTGCACCTTTCTTCCTCGAACACCTACTTTTGCAAAATTTCACTCGTCTGATATTAATGAAACTTGATCACAATAATCATCTTCTATGTCATTGTCTCATGATTCCAACTTCACAAAGATTAAGATATTTACATCTAGCTGTTGCTTGCCCATTTCATTGCATTGAGAAGAAAATGGTTGATCCCAAGGATGGCCAACCTTTGCAAATACTCCTGTAAATGCAATTTGGGTATGTGGTTATTAAATGCCCCTAGGTTGGAAACAAGCCAGTTGATATGAACCACAGCCCAAGTTGTTGGTCTTGGCGGTTTACAAGCCATTTGGAGGACACTTGAACAAATCATCTCTAATTATCTCTAACGAATTAAGATCATATCAGACAATTTTGTAATGATCTAACTACCAATTTCTGATCAACACTTGGTTATATATATATACTCTTCCTAGCCTTGTTGTAGAGTTTGAATCTTCTGTTATCTTTTTTTTTTTTTTTGGCATAACGGCAGCTTACACGTGATAGGTGTGAGTGCAACCAACTGAATCAGATAAGTTAAGACAGTGCAAGGGAGCAGACACCGATTTTTCTGTTATCTTTAAAAATAAAAAGGATTTTTCCCTGATTTGCCTATGATTTTTTTAATATTTGCATAAATAATTGTCTTTATATTAATCCTTATAAACCATTCTGTTTGTATAAAATAGTATTTTTGCTAGTTTTCTTTGATGAAGCCCGGTTAAGATAGAGCTGGAAAAGATGGAAATGCTTGTAAGACGGAAATACTCATCCCCTGGCCTATTTTATTTTTTCTCCTTTTCTTCTTCTCCCTCTTCTCCTTTAAGCATAACCCTAACCTTACCACATTGCCCTTAAGCTGTACTACCATATGCTTGACCATGAGCTCGATCTCTGAATCATCCCAAATACATTCCCTTCCCCTCAGCATTGTATCCTTCTTTCCCTTGTTTATTTTCCTTTTTTTTCTCTTTCATGTCCTTCTTCCACTACAGAAAAAAAAAAAGATTTTCCAACACTTTTTTCGACTTTTACTGATGCTAAAAAGCGCCTCTAAAATCCTTCCCGACGCACCTTCAAGCGTGGCAACCTCGTCGGCTATGCGAGCGTGGAAATGGATTTTGGCGATGCACAGTTTTTGCGTCGGCATTAGACGATGCTTTAAAGCGTCACGTATTAGCGATGCTTAAAAGCCTCGCATAGGCGAAGATGTGTCTGGTTGGCGACGAGCTCGGCGATGGCCCAGGCAGCAGCGGCGGCCTGGCCAATGGGGGAGCGGCTCGTATACTGCGATATCACGGTCTGTGGGGAGGAGTGTAGACCGCGATATCGCGGTCTACGAAGGGTAGTAGCTAGGCCGTCTTCTGCTGAGGCAGGCGGGGTAGTTGGCGGCGAGCTCAGCGACAAGCTAGGCGGCGGTGGTTTGGGCGCTCATGGGGCCCCGTCCTGGAAGAGCGCGGAGCAGACGCCGGAGTCAGCGACAGAGGAGCTATTCTCATATCTTTCGCTCCTGAGTCACTTCTTTTCTTTCTCTTTTTATTCCGATCGATCCATCGATGTGGGACTAACTCGATGGCCGTCTATCCGCAACCTCCTTCTTGACATCTCTCTCCTTGCCTCGCCGAAATCCGACGGGCTTTAGCGTCGTCGGAAGCGAGAGATTTTCTCAAAATGTCCCCTCCACATACCCTTTCTCGAATTACAAAAACACCTCAATCTCTAGGTTTTCTTCTTCTTCCCAGAATCTCATCTCCATCTATGTCGTCGATGCCTACTAGCGCCGTTGAGGAGCTGGAGGAGCTGCGCCTCGCCCTAACCCCCAACCGTCTCTTGATGTTCCCAGTTCGGTACCCCCAGGTGTGGGAGATGTACAAGAAGGCCGTCGCCTCCTTCTAGACCGCCGAGGAGGTCGACCTCTCCGCCGACCTCCCCCACTGGCTCCACACCCTCACCCCCGATGAGCGCCACTTCATCTCTCACATCCTCGCCTTCTTCGCCGCCTCCAACGACCTCGTTCTCGAGAACCTCGCCTCCCGCTTCATGTCCGACGTCTAGATTGCTGAGGCTCGCCCTTTCTACGGCTTTTAGATAGCCATTGAGAATATCCACTCCGAGATGTATTCTTTTCTACTGGAATCCTACATCAAAGACCGCCTTTTTCCCGCCGTCGAGGCGGTTCCAACAGTGGCGAAGAAGGCCCAGTGGGCGCTCCGGTAGATTTAGTCCTCGGAAATGGTTCCGACGACGCTTTCAACTTTTTGGCTTTTGACGATGCTTATAAGTGTCGTCAGCTTCCGACGCTACAAACAAGCATCGGCAGTTTTTTGCAATATAGCATTTTTTACCGACGCTGTTTCTTAGCGTCGCAAATAAAAGTCAGGAATTTAACATTTTTACATAGTGTTCTTCTTCTTCTTCTCTTCAGAGCCTTGCCCTTTCTTCTCTTTCTTGTCTTTACCCCCTCTTTTCTTCTTCCCTTTCTTTTCTTCTCCCTCCTTCACTCTTTCTTCCCTGCCAACTGATCTTTCCCTTATTTTTCTTCCTTCTTTTCCCGCTAGCCAACTAGCCGCGCCCGTATCTTCTTCTTTCTATCTTCTCCCTCCCAGCCAACCAACTCTGCCGAGCGCACCTTTATTTCTCCCTTCTTTCCATTAATCCCCTCCCTCACTCTTTCCCTTTTCTTACACTCTTTCCCCTTCATTCCCGCACGACAGTCCGGGCAGCAGTCCATGCACATGCCGTCCCACACCCACTCTCGGGTCCTTCGATCTCCATTCTCCACACACGAGTTCAACACTGTTGGAATATAGGAAGAGAGATTTCTCTGGAAAGGAATGAAGAGGTGAAATACTTCAAAAAATTTTCTATTCATATTGGTTCTTGTCTTTCACAAAACTACAAAACTTACATAGAATTTATAGGACTTCTAGGTACGCATAGTAAATCCAAATACATGAACCACCTAAATGCACATTGAAAATCCAAATATATAAACCACCTAAATGCACATTGAAAATCCAAATGAATCCACATTAAAAATCCAAATATATGAACCACTTAAATGCACATTGAAAATCCAAATACATGAACCACTACTCTCAAGATGACTCTTCATATATTCGTGAACTTTCCAAAGAACATTTATTAAGTTTATTTTCTCAACACCCCCTTTAAACTTAATTCCTTGTAACTCCAAGTATCATCCTCAACTTGCTAAAAGTGTCATACTTGAGAGGCTTTGTAAAAATATCCGCAACTTGATCATGGGTCTTCACATACTTCACTTGTACTTTATTCTTCACAATGCAATCTCTAAGAAAATGATACCTCATATCAATATGCTTGCTTCTATCATGAAAAAATGGGTACTTCGCTAATGCAATGGCCGACTTATTGTCAACAAAAATCTCTGTAGCCTCATCGTGGTATTTGTAACTCCTTCAACAATCTTCTTAACCTTATAACATGACAAACACAAGATGCAGCAGCAACATATACAGTTTCACAATTGCTTACTTCTTCGAACTCCAAGTAAAAGTCGTATTCCTCAAGTAGAAAATAAAGCTGGTAGTGCTCTTCCGATTATCTATATCTCCGGCCTAATCACTATTATTATAGCCCACAAGCTTAAATTCATTAGAAAATGAATAAAGCAAACCAAAACTAATTGTACCTTTGATATAATGAAGAATTCATTTTGCCGCTTTGAAATATGTTATGCTTGGTGACTCCATAAACTGACTAACAAGCGCAACTCCAAAAAGTATGTCCGGTCTTGTATAAGTTAGGTATCTCAAACTTTCAACTAGATTTTTGAAGATTGTAGAGTCTACCTTCTCTCCTTCTTTATGCTTGGATAATTTGACTCCACATTCCATTGAAGTGCTCACGGATTGACAATCTTCCATTTTGAACCTCTTAAGAATCTTCTTAGCAGAACCTTCTTCGGCAATAAAAATTTCATCTTTTATTTGCTTGATCTCAATGCCAAGATAATAAGACATGAGATCAATATCCGTCATTCCAAACTCTCTAGTCATAGCTTGCTTAAACTCTCCAAACATACTTGTATTATTGCCCATAAAAATCAAATCATCAACATATAAGCAAACAAACAAAATATCTCCATTTTCACACACATTAGCATAGAGAGCATACTCATGTGGGCACTTGATAAACCCATTCTCTTAGAAATACTTCTCAATCTGACTATTCCAAGCTCTTGACGCTTGCTTCAAACCCTACAAGGTTTTCTTCAACTTCAACACTTTGTCTTTATGGCCTTTGATTACATAGCCCAAAGGTTGTTCAACATAAATCTCTTTCTCAAGAATGTCATTTAAAAAACCCAATTTGGCATCCAATTGATAAATCTTCCACTTTTTTTGAGCTGCAAGTGAGATTATTATTTGGATAGTCTTCAACCATGCAACGAGAGCAAACATTTCACCATAGTCAATCTCGGTTGGTCAATAGACAGCAAGCCCTTCAAAATCCCTTTTTGAGCTAACAACTTCAAGCATCCAATATTCACATGCCCAAGCCTTAAATGACAAATTAAAATCGTACCTTTGTCTTCAATTGAAATTTTAGGGTTATCTCCAAATGTGACAAATTCGGTCACCGATTCGTCAATCTCTACAAACTTGCTTTTATCTCCACACATGTGATTGTTTGCGGCATTATCAAGATACCACAAATCTTTATTGCTTCTTTTTTCTCCTTTGTAGGCTAGCAACAAAGTGGCCTCCGTTTCCTCATTCTCTACATAATTAGCCTTCTCGTCAATATTGCTAGGAAAACTCCAACAATCCCGAGCATAAGCCCATTCTTTTGGCAATTGTAACACCGAACATTGGACTTATCATTTTGCCTTGTATAGTTTTTTTACCACGTCCTCTTGAGGAATGCCCCATTTCTTCATTGTTAGAGTTTTGATTGTCTTGTTCGCCTCTTCCTCTTTCTCTTCCTCCTCTCCCTCAACCTTGTCCACATCCACGTCCTCTTCCTTGTTGACTTTCTTCTGCTCCCCTTCCTTCTTTACTGAGAGCTTGGTGGCTAGAACTTGCTCAATCGGCTCCTCCTTCTTGTTGACTCTCTCTTCATGAGCTTGTAACAAACCCATAATTTGATTAACCATCATAGTCTCCAAATCTTGGGACTCCTCAATGGCTATAACGATGTAATCGAACTTCAAACGCAACGAGCGAAGCATCTTCTCAATGACCCGGACATCCTCCCATCTTTCTCCATACCTATTCATTTGATTCACTATGACCAACATCCTCAAAAAGAAATCTACAATGGACTCGGATTCTTGCATTCGTATATATTCAAAATCTCCTCGTGACATTTGAAGGTGCACTTTTTTCACTTTATCAACTCCTTGGTAGGAGTTTTGTAAGATCTCTCATGCTTGCTTGGTGGTGGTCGCATTAGCCACTCCCTTAAACATGGCTTCATCCAAACATTGATGGATGAGAGTGAGAGCTTGTTGGTCCTTTCACAGTTTCTGTAGAGCCTCCCTTTGAGTAGGACTCATCGTAGCTTCTTCACAAGGCCCCTCATAGCTTCTATACACAATCTCCTACACATCTTGATTCTAAGCAAAGCCTTCATACAAATGCACCAATTCTCATTTTTTTTTTGTAAGGTGACAGAATTAATATGCCTCCACAAAGAGAAAAAGCCCCCTACTCTTAAAAGCTTCCCGGCCGGCCAATCTGTGACAACCCCACAACAAAGGGAAGGTAGAATTGGCCATCTCCAGGATCAAGAAACTGGTGCTCTGATACTAATTTGTTGGAATATAGGAAGAAAGATTTCTCTACAGAGGAAGGAATGAAGAGGTGAAATACTTCAAAACTTGTTTTACTCACTTTGGCTCTTGCCTCTTACAAAACTATAAGACTTACATAGAATTTATAAGACTCCTAGGTACACATAGAAAATCCAAATACATGAACCACCTAAATGCACATTGAAAACTCCAATAAATGCGCATTGAAAACTCAAATATATGAACCACTTAAATGTACATTGAAAACTCAAATACATGAACCACTTGAATGTATATTGAAAACCCAAATACATGAACCACTACTCTCAAGATGACCCTTTATATATTCATGAATTTCTTAAAAGACATTTATTAAGTTTATTTTCTCGACAAACACATCGTTATCTCCGAGGACAGGCATCGTATCTTCCACATGAAAAAAAGATTAGCCTTCCTAGTTCCTTCGTGCCAATCCACCTTCTCGTGCAATGGTCGCTTCGAGCCCACTTTTTTGTTTTGATGTTTTTGTTCCAGAAGCGAAGCTGAGGGTTGTCACGTTACTTATACAAGACATGTATTGAAGGCCCACTATATTATCATTAAGAGAGACTCGGCGGTGATGATTGGCTAAATCCAATAAATTCGAAAGAATACATCTGCTCTTATTTAATATCTAGAGAAGCTCAAAAGAGTATACTTTTTAGATGGTCAAGCATGTCACTATGAGATGAATAATGAAGAAGTGTTTTGGACCAACTTATCAGCTATCCCAATTACTTTTCATGATATTATATTTTCTAACTTTATAAAAAATATCCATACTTTCTTTCTCTCTCTCTCTCTTTCTATATATACATATATATGAACTGTATATATGAACTGTCCGTTCTATAACAAAATATATATAAAAGGAAAAAACTATGCAGAATAAAGGAGTTGGGAATTTTTGGAGATCTGTGCGGTTTACAATCCAACATCGATATCACGAAAGAAGACCGCTCATTTTTCTTACGTGAAAGCTGTAATCCGTACCTTTGAATGGTCCAAGTCCATTGGACCTTTTTTTGGACTTGAATTTTAACTCCAGGCTTCAGATCTTCTGTTGTTTTGTACTCAATGCGTGTTTCAAACGGTCTACTAAACCAAATATTTTCGACTGCCGACATACAAATCACCTTCAGCAAACTTACTCATAATTTCTCTGGTTGCAGACAACCGAACAACTTTTTCTTTTTCATGTCCTCACTTCCCATGCATTCCCATGTACTTGAGGGGGGGCCTGGCAGCAACGGGACAGGGAAAAAGGTAAGATGATGAGTTGCACCCATTGTATGCACGTACCATCAATCAACTTCAAAATAATGTCATCCCTTAAAAAGGTAGCACCTCCATCAAAGAGAATCCACAGCCGTAGGCGATGATGTAGGTGGAAAGAAAGAAAAATTCTAGTTTATAGACAAGGCACAACATAATGTCGAAACTTCTTCGTGTTGTTATTTTTTGCTCTCCCTTGTGAGTAAATATATGCAGCTTCAAAGCAGGAAGAAGCAAATGGACAGATTGCAGATTCCTGCATGTGATAATCACCATGATAGCAGTGTTTTTCATTACAAAATCACAACCAAAGGACAACCAACTCATGTTATCTTCACATTGATTCAGGCTCGAGCTAAAGTAAATAGCCTAGCTGATGAGTTGGTAAATATTGGCATGGCAATGGGCAGCCCCATTGGCTACCTAAAAGCCTTTTGTTTTGTAAATGTTGTTCATATACTTCACCAAATAGAAGCTGTCATTGCTGCTCGAAGGTAGGTTTGGTCGGGGGAGTTGGATTCTGAAATAAGAATGGAAACGAGTAACTCTCGTTTTATCTAATTAGTTAGGAGGAGTGCAATTTCCATTTCAATTCTAAAAAAAAATGAAAAGGCCCCAATCTCCCAAAATCCAATCTCTCATCTTCTCTAGTATTCAAATTTCAATCTAATTCCAATTCCAATTCTGGTCACGAACTAAACACATTGGAGGATATGGTCATTCTGATTCCCAACACAATCCATTCTGATTATGACTTCGAATCCAATTCCAGTTGTGAACCAAACAGGCTCTTAAAGTATTAGGGCTGCAAGTTTTCAATGACCATATCCTCCAACCACGCCCCCCCCCCCCCCCCCCCCCCTAACCTCCATTCATTTTACAATTTTAGTATTTTTATACTAAACATTGAATCACATTAATTTGGTAAAGGACCTAGGTAATAGCATCTATTATCCCTAGACTTATTAGACCACATGGGAGTTACTTAGAAGTATAGTAGTTAATCAATGCAATGTGAGGGAAGATAAGACTTAGCTGGCATCTAGAAACGTGGGGTATAATGGAAGCATGTCCAATGAACGTGATATGATTCATTTGGATTAAGAACATCATGACATAGTCCAAATTGCACATAACCCTTTCAACAAAAAGAAAAAAAAATACACGTAATCCCCATCTAAATTATAAAAATATTATGACCATGTCTAGCCTATAATAGATAACAATAAAGGCCTAAAGGCTTTTTTTTAACCTTGACCTACTCCATACATCCAATTAACTAAATAGCAAATGCCGCACATGCTACCAAATTGCACTTGGACCCTTAGACAAGTAGCAAGATTAAAGGTCAACATCTCTAAAAGGCATGTCACGCCCCGAACCGATCATCTGGGTCGACCACGTGACATGGCCGCATGAGCCCTAGAGTAGTACCCTAAAGATGATGCAAAGCCTAAGATGAACAAAAATCTGATAACTCTACAATTAATCAATTAATCCAAATAAGTAAATCCAACATATCCAAATAATCAAACTAGTTCAGTTACAAGATCTTCAAATATTCATCGGTATCAAAAAAAAAAGAAACTAACTTACTCATGACTCTGATACTTAAACTCCATATCCGATCCATCTGAAACTATGCATCCTGCGACTCTGAAAAAGAGAAAGAGAAATGGGTTATGAGTTTTATAGCCTAATAAGAATCCTCACACATCCATACCAACATAATAATATAAGTTTAAAATAGCAAAAAATTGTCACACACATCATGCATCACAAATCGACTATCAATAATACTCGAATAAACAGTATATATATATATGTACATCAATTATCAATAGGAATTCAGCCACTCAAGAGTAATATATCATACGATATCTCATAATTCTTAATAGTATTTTTAATGCTTTCACCACTACCGCCACTAGGCTTAGCCTCCTCCTCTTCGTCTATTGGAGATAGAAAAGCTTTCTGTCTCTCTCTTTCTCTCACTTATCTCTCACCATCTCACATTCTCTCTTATTTCTCTCTTGACATTATTTCCGTCTCTACTATCTCTCTAGGATTTTGCTACACCCCCGTAAAGGACTCTTCCACAATGACCTTGATCAATCCCATAAAGAGGTCTTGACCCGTAGCCACCATGTAGCATATCAACTTTCACCTTTGTCCTTGTTGGATACCACTAGATTTTTTTGTTTCACCATCTATACCCAACCTTACTTTTGATCAGATGAAATTACTCCGATCAAATGAACCATTTGTTAGACACTATCTTATGGTCAACCCTATCCTTCACCTCAGTTTGAGCATGGAGCCATATCCCTAGTTAGTACCTCAATCTAATGTGATTTGATTCTTCAGACACTACAAGAAAATTGGGCATTAGCGACCCTTTTTTTTGCCCATTAGCGACGCTTTTACATGTCGGTAAAAACATTCCCTACGCTATCCAAGGCGTCGGTAAAGAGATTTTACCGTCTTTACAAATTGGCACCCTTAAAAGAGCTATTGTAATTTAATTGGGCATCAGGTGTATTTTTTCAATTTACCTTTTTTCCTTGCACTTAAATACTCAGTTGTAATACCAGAATATTATTATCAACATCTAAGGAAGTGTTAGTTAAGAAATATTGAATTGATTAACTTTATGAATTGTAAATCATACCTTGACTCGCTAAGTCCATCTTCAAATTGAACTCTGAGATGCGTGCGACTGAACAGAAATTAGCGAGAGATCTTCTGGAGAGAGAGCTCTTAATGCGTGTATTAGAGAAGGGGTCTGACAGGCTATTTATAGCCCTCTCCAGGGACCAAACGCCGTGATTAGTTACACACGTGAAGAGTCACCCTCCATCAAGGCGACCTTTCACTGCCGTGCAATTACCTTAATGCCCTTGTGATTATCAAGATTTACAAGTGACACTTGTCAAGATGTGGGTTCTAATTAAACGGGATCAAGGTTTAATTAAACGGGATCCAACATTCTCCCACTTGGACCACATTGACGCCATTTGTCAATGTGGGCCACAACTTGACGGGATCCCAACATTCTCCCACTTGGACCATATTGACAAGTGAAATATCCTTTGCACTTGAATTTTATAATCTTTATACGCGTATTCTTTTTATTCTGATATCAAGTCGGGCAAACTTTATGTTTGACTACTTTGAGAATAATATTACGAACCATGGCGGAAATAACACCTATTTGATTGGCGTATAACCTTCCATGATCACTATATTACTAAACCATCATAACCAAACCCTTATGAATGAACTTCTCATAAAATTCATTCTTTGGTCACAATACCATAGTATGCATAAACCATATGAATTCATTAAAGCAGAAAATACAATATATGTGATTTACAACCATCTAAAATGTGCATAATAATACATCAATTAATTTATACAGAAAAGGCCCATTTGACCGACATGCTCCTTATGCAATCCTGGAGCTATTGCTTTGGTCAAAGGATCTGCCAACATAAGCACAGTATTGATGTATTGAACTGAAACTTTATGGTTTTCACATTTTTCCTTTATAACAAGATTTTTTACCTCCATGTGCTTATTTTCATTGGATATCTTGTTACTCTGTATTGAGAAAACTGCTACTAAATTATCACAATATAATTTTATGGGCTTTGAAATAGTGTCCACGATCTGTAGACCCGTGATAAAGTTCCTCAACTAAATAGCCTGTATAACTGCATCATAGCATGCTAATAACTCAGCTTCCATTGTTGAAGCAGCTGTCATTTTTTGCTTCGAACTCTTCCACGAGACTGCACCACCAGCTAGTAGAAAGATATAACCTGATGTTGATTTTCTACTATCTGGACATCCCGCAAAGTTTGAGTCTTAGTATCCAACTATCTCCAAGAGATCGGATTTGTTGTATGTGAGCATATAATCTTAAGTTCCTTGAAGATATCTCAATACTTTCTTCGCAACTCTCCAATGTTCTATTCCTGGATTAGCTTGAAATCTCCCCAGTAATCCCACAACATATGCTATATCAGGTCTGGTACAGACTTGAGCATACATTAAAGTCCCAATTAGTGAAGCATATGGAAATGCTTTCATATGCTCCCTTTCAATTTCATTCCTCGGAGATTGTGATTGGCTCAACTTTTCACCTTTAGTAATAGGCACTGGGCTTGGTTTGGAATTTTCCATACCAAATCTCTCCAACATTTTCTTAGTGTAGGCTTTTTGAGATAGACAAACTTTTTTCTTAGATCTATCTCTATGAACTTCAATGCCAATGACATATGAGGCTTCACCCATATCCTTCATATCAAAATTACTGGAGAGAAATTGCTTAGTCTCCCTAAGCAATGCCAAATCACTACTAGCAAGCAAAATATCATCTACATATAAGACTAGAAAAATGAATCTACTCCCACTGATCTTAAGATAAATACATCTATCAACAATATTTTCTACAAAGCCAAATGTAGTAATAATATTATTGAACTTAAGATACCACTGTCGGGATGATTGCTTCAGTCCATATATAGACTTATTGAGCTTGCAAACTTTTTGACTCTGTCCTTCTGAAACAAAATCTTCACGTTGTTTCATGTAAACTTCTTCCTCTAAATCTCCATTAAGAAATGCAGTTCTCATATCCATTTGGTGCAGCTCTAAGTCAAAATGAGCCACCAAAGCCATAATTATCCTTAAAGAATCCTTCTTTGAAACTGGAGAGAAGGTCTCATGATAATCAATACCCTCCTTTTGAGTAAATCCTTTGGCAACAAGTCTAGCCTTATGTCGCTCTACCTTGCCTTTGGAGTCTCTTTTGGTTTTAAAAACCCATTTGCAGCGTACTGCAGTAGCTCCAGGAGGTAGTTCAACTAAATTCCAAACATTATTTTTAGCCATAGAATCTATCTCATCTTTCATAGCATCCAGCCATTTGGAGGAATTTACTGAATTTATTGCTTGTGAGAAATTTATTGGATCATCTATATTCCCTATGTCATAATCGCTTTCTTGAAGGTATACTATATAATCTGGTGGAATTGGAGATCTCCTTACCCTTGATGACCTTCTTAAAGTTGCTTCTTGATCCACTGGTTCTATAGGTGGAGGAGCAACATTCTCAGTGATAACTGGCACAGATTCAAGTGGAACATTAAAAGTAGACTCATCCTCCTCCAAATCATTATCAATGATAGGTAGAGGAATCATTGGCTGCTTATTTGAATCTTGCACACCATACGGAGTTTGCTTTTCCTCAAAATTAATTTCTTGAGGTTTTATACTCCCATTGATTTGGTCATTTTCAAGGAATCTAGCATTTCTTGTCTCCACAATCCTCAAAGTATGATTAGGACAATAAAATCTGTATCCCTTGGACTTTTCTGGATAACCAATAAAATAACAACTAATGGTTCTAAAGTCCAACTTTTTCTCTTGTGGGTTGTACACCCTTGCCTCAGCTTGACACCCCCAAATGTGTAGATGTCTTAAACTAGGTTTCCTACCTGTCCAAACTTCATAGGGTGTTTTTGGGACAACTTTAGTAGGAATCCTATTTAGAATATACGCAGCGGTTTTTAAGGCATCACCCCATAGAGAAATTGGAAGAGTTGAGTGACTAATCATACTTCTTACCATCTCCATTAATGTTCGGTTTCTTCTTTCCGCTACTCCATTTTGATCAGGAGTACCAGGCATAGTGTATTGTGCAACTATACCTTGCTCTTGAAGAAATCGAGCAAATGGACCTAAATGTTGTCCTGTTTCAGTATACCTACCGTAGTATTCACCACCTCTATCTGATCTCACAACTTTAATCTTTTTATCAAGTTGTAACTCTACCTCTGTCTTGAAAAGCTTAAATGCATTTAATGCCTCAGCCTTATCGTACAACAAGTAGAGATACCCATAGCGTGAGTAATCATCAATAAAGGTGATAAAATATTTATGACCAGTAAAACATGGGGTCGAAAATGGCCCACATATATCTGTATGTATAAGATCCAATAAATTTGTGCTTCTTATGGCACCTTTCTTAAACTTGTTAGTTTGCTTTTTCTTGATGCAGTCTAAACAAGTTTCAAAATCACCATAGTCAAGAGTTGGTAAAATTTCATCATTTACTAATCTCTTGATTCTTTTTATAAAGATATGACCTAATCTTCGGTGCCATAACATAGAGGAAGTTTCGTTTATCATGCTACATTTTAATCCATAATGTTCTTTATTTTGCAGGGATAAAAGGGATAGCTCAAAGGATGTATCAAGGTCTAATTTGAATAAACCATCCTCTAACAAGCAATTACCAACAATAATATTATTCAAAGAAAGGTTTACAAATGACCGTCCAAATGAAACGGTATATCCAAAGGAAACAAGTTTTGAAATAGATATCAAGTTTCTTGAAAATCCAGGTACATAGAAGGTATTTTCTAGATACAAAATATGGCTAGTCTTTAAGGTCAATTTGAACGTTCCAACTGCTTCCACATGTGAACGCATCTTATTTCCCATTATGATGCTTCGTTCACTTTCCGTTGGAATTCTTTTGTTCAACAATCCCTGCAAAGTTTTACATATATGGATAGTAGCACTAGAGTCAATCCACCATGTGTTATGAGGTACATCAATAAAATTTGATTCATAACACACTAAGGAAAGAAAAGTACCTTTCTTTTCGAGCCATTTCTTGTACTTGATGCAGTCCTTTTTCAAATGTCCCTGTTTCCTACAGAAGAAGCACTTTATTTGCCTTTTGTCAGTCACTTTGGCTGACACTTTCATTTTCTTCTTCTTAACAGGAATATGATGACTGGTACCGCCGACCTCTTTATGTCCTTTTCCCTTATGAGAGGTGAGATAAACACTCTCTTGCCTCTCTTGTTTTATTCTCTGCTCCTCATCAACACACATGGCTAGAAGTTGATTCATAGTCCATTTTTCTGTATGTGTGTTGTATGAGATTTTAAATGGTGCATATTCCATAAGCAGAGAATTAAGAACAAAGTGTACAAGAAAAGTCTCTGACATGTCTACTTCCAATAATTTTAATTGGGCAGCGATGTCACGTAATTCCATAATGTGCTCGCGTATGCCACCATTATCATTATACTTTAAGGAAGCAAATCTTGATATTAAGGTACTGGCTAGGGCTTTCTTTGAACTTACAAATTGCTCTTCTACTGCTGTTAAGAATTCTTTTGCAATTTTGCAATCAGGAATTGAGCCCCTTATCTTTCTGGAGATATGATTTTGTATGAGTAAAAGACTTAAGCGGTTTGACCGCTCCCACCTCTCATACAACTTTTTCTCCTCTGGCGTAGTTTCCTCAGTGGGGACAGGTGGCATGTCCTCACGAAGTGCCAGATCAATATCCATGCACCCTAAAGTAAATGTCAGTCTTTCTTTCCATTCCGAGAAATTTGAACCATTAAGTATTGGGATGCATGATGTAGATTGTGAAAAAACTGTCGGAAACAAAGCTGCAAAACATATGCTTACTATCAATATGCATGCTATAGTTACGCTAAAACCTTATCTAAATCACTAACCCATATTAACAATTTAGTGAGTAAATCAAAATTAACTTTACATGATTTACCCCTTTACGATAAAACTAATGCATTAAGTATGATATTTAATGAACTTTATATATCTAGTTGGAAAAATCCAAAGAATAACAGCCAGATCAGCTCCAGATCGGTGGTGGAGCACTAGGCTCACTTAAGTACTAGCCTTTCTTAGGCACGTATGCCTTTTTGACAAGCTTTTCTTAGACACCGTTATTCAATGGATAAAATTTTACTAGATATTGTTCAATATTAATGAAGAATTCAAGGCCTTTGGGCAACAAGATTTCATCATAAATATCATACTAATAACATTATTTCATCCCATCATTAACTTTGTATAATGATTTCCCTTTGGGGCCGGTTCATTATATATGATGCAAATATTCAATTTCATGAGATGATGATAAAAAGACTCTTTATTGATTAAATTAAACTAAAGCATTCTAAAATTTATGGGATGCTTTGGCTCGTCACCACAAATATGCAAAAATTTAATCATTTATATATCTTTTCCTACATAAGATGCTTTGGCTCGTCTCATGCATATATCATCCTTTTATCATGAAAAATATGAATAATTTAAACAATCATGTATCATCATAAGAAAGCATATAAATTAATCATTTATGTAATAAATTCATTACAAAGACCAATATGTAATAATCAGTGTACCGTTCTGTAATGAATCCTAAGTACAGGGATCAAATAAATATACTTTAGGACCTTTCTGTAATTTAACTTTCGGCTGGGGACCATAGATGAATTTCGGAATCCCCTTGTTCAGAATAACATATTGTCAGGGGTTTCTTTGCAAAACTCAAAGTTTAGTCAAAAGGATTCGGGTTTCGGGTTGCGGGTCGAAACCCAATAACTCGGAACCTGTTAATCCCTTCACCCTTTTTTTTTTTTTTAATTAACCGGATTTGGATTGCGGGTTTAGAAAACCCGAAAACCGAAACCCAACATTATTCATCTTCTTCCCCAAACGAAAAGAGGAGAAGGGGGCCAAAACTAGTGGCCCCTTCTCTCCTAAACGACGGCGGCGCAACCGCCGCCGCCGGCCGTAGGCATGGCCGCAGGCCGCGGGGCGGCCACAAGGCAGGGCCGGAGGCCGGGGGTCGGCCGCGGGATGCGGCCGCAGCCCGCGGTCGCGGGCCGCAGGGGCGTCGGCCGCAGGCCGTGCTGCGGGCGCCGTGGGTGGCGCGGCTGGCGCCGCTGGCAGTGGCCGGGGCCGCTTAACGGCGGGCCACAGGCCATGGCGGCCGATTTTTTTTTTTTTTCTTCGCCCGCGGTGGCCATGGCGGGTTGCAGCCGCTGCCGGCTCGCCGAGGGGCGGGTCGCAGCGGCAGCCGGGGAGGCGGCGGCTGGATGGTGGCCCTGTTGGCCACCGGTTAGGACGGGGAGGGCCGCGACCGAGACCCGTCGCTGCGACGGCCATGGCAGCGGCTCTCCCTTTCTAATTTTCTTAGCAAAGGTGGAAGAAGGGGAAAAACAGATGAAGGTTTTAGTCCCACATCGCCCAACGGAAAAGATTTCAATGCTTTAAGTAATATGGGCAAAAACCATTCATCCCGAGATAAGGAGTTTAGTCCCACATCGGCTAGCCAAAATTCGTTCCGATGTTTAAATAACATCGGATTCTCAAGCAGGTTAAATTAATAAATCAAATTGGTATGATTTATTTTGGAATCAAATCCACCCGCTCTGATACCATTATTGAATTGATTAACTTTATGAATTGTAAATCATACCTTGACTCGCTAAGTCCATCTTCAAATTGAACTTTGAGATGCGTGCGACTGAACAGAAATTAGCGAGAGATCTTCTGGAGAGAGAGCTCTTAATGCGTGTATTAGAGAAGGGGTCTGACAGGCTATTTATAGCCCTCTCCAGGGACCAAACGCCGTGATTAGTTACACACGTGAAGAGTCACCTCCCATCAAGGCAACCTTTCACTGCCGTGCAATTACCTTAATGCCCTTGTGATTATCAGGATTTACAAGTGACACTTGTCAAGATGTGGGTTCTAATTAAACGGGATCAAGGTTTAATTAAACGGGATCCAACAAGAAATAGATATTTAAATATAATTTAAGAAAGGCTGCGGGGGAGGTTTCTCAAGGTAACTTATGATTTCTAGCTTGGACAAGAAATTTTATGTCAGCATTGCTGGTTTCAATATGCTTTAGCGGTATCTGCTTCAACTCACGGAGACCATGGTTAAAGTTCGAAACCAGTATTGCTCCTTCAATCTTAATCCGCATTAGATTCTCATCAATAAAACAAATGCAAGATGTTGGGCTTTATTATTTCGGCTGAATCTAGATATTATAAGATGGCTAACTCATTATAATACAATTGTAAAGAATTTAATTTCAAAGCAGGTGTTCTAACACTTAAATATAAAATGAATCCCCAAAACAATATTTAACTGCCATTTCAATACCATAGACACAAACTTGGTCCATATTTTGTACTGCCTTGCAAGCATAGTACTAGAATCAGACTGGGCACTGGTTCAGCCAGGAATCCAGTGTAGTGCCTCACTGGTTCAATGATTAATTAGATCAACAATTAGACCAGATATATTTTCTGAAAAATAAAACAATAAATTATTATACTTTTTCTCCGGTTCTTCTTTTTTCAGTCACAAAGGCTTCTACTCTTTCTGATTTTCTCAAACTTCGTACATTTTTCTCGGTTCTGTCATGGAGGTCTGTTTCCAACTTGAAAACATTCCTAGGCATTTTTCTAGAAAGATTCGTGACCCATAGATTGAGATCTCTAGCACCTGCCATGGTCTCAAAGCCATATTAGGGTATGAAACTAGGTTTGATGGCAGTATAGCATACAACAAATTTTGAAAGTGGAATGCTTCCAACCGGTATTGATTTTGTACATGGAAGTGCATCCTGGATGCCCTTCAAATTGATTGCATATGAGTGGAAACAAACAATATTTGATTACGTAATCAGATAAAAATTACTGATAAAAATGAATTTAAAGATCCGATTATAAATTCATGAAACACGAGAAACTAGAACAAAATCCCTAAATAATTTGATTATAAAAACAAAAGAAAATCCAAAATATCCAGAATTTAAAGATCGAAGCAAGAGAAGAAGATCCCAAATCTGGCCTTGTCCTTGTCCTTGCCGGCTCCAAACTTCAAACGCCATGTGAGTGCTCTGCGGCGGAGGAGGAGAAAGTTGTCCACAGAGAGAAGGCCAACGGAGAGGGGGAGGAGGGAAAGGAGATGCAGCGGAGGAACGCGATTTGGGGTCGCTCGGCGGAGGAGAATGACTGACATCGGTGAAAAGGGCTGAGGAGGGAGGGGGTCGGTCGGCGTGAGCTAGGAATTTAGGATTGTGGAGGGAGGGGGTCGATTGGGTTTAATTTGTTGTGGGAGGAATGAAGTCTGACGATGCTTATAAGCGTCATCGTATTTCTCTGTTATGCCAACGCTTATAAGCATCGGTGATTAAATATTCCGACATATATAAGCATCGGTAATGGGCCCCAGACGCCGATGCTAAACAAAGCGTCGGCGGACCTTTTTTACTATCGCAAGAAAAAAAATCACCGACGCTTTTATTTAGCGTCGACAATATAGAGTCAGCAAAAATCTTTTTTGTTGTAGTGAGAGTTTCTTATTAGGGTTCTAAGATGCTGAAATTGAAATTAGTTGATTTTTCAATGATCTTGAATATGTGAAGTTGATCCGCCTAACTAAAGTAGGTGTTTGAAGCGAGAAGAGGTAAGTAATCTAACCCTTCATAGTGTATTTACTAAGTAATCTTGAAACAATATAATTTATATTGTTTGATAAAAATACTTTCTATTTGATTAAATGGTCAAGCATGTCATATTACTATCTTAACTATTTTATATTTGAAAATGATATGAGAATAAAATATATTTTTTATAATCTTGAAAATGGGTTATTTTAAATGCATGACCTCTTTTGGAAAATTTGACTAGCCAACTCTTGAAAATGCTTTTGTATTATTTTGAGCATCGCTATGACCTGGCCCGCCAATGGATATTATATATTGGCTCTCTCAATTTGTAATTTAAGAAACTTGTTTCAACCCCACTCCACCAATCATTAAAATAGTAGATACTGGGCGCCTGCTATTTATTATATATTATTCATTATTCGACACATGCCACTAGGTTATATGGTCATAGCTAAATGTTTGATTTAGTATCAGTTTGTAAAAAGTATGTTTTTTTAAAAAATATTATTTTTTGAAATTTGATAAAAATAAGTTTTTGACCAGACAATGATATGTTATAAATTATGTTTAATTTATTATCTGTTGACATGCATTGACCCACTTTGAAGTGTTTTCTTACTTACTGGGTTGGTGTAGTTTATTTTTCTGTTTTTCTCTATTTTCATATTCTGATCTATGATTAGTTGCAGGACTTAGGCGAGCATGCTATATTACTTGAAGCACTTAGTAGATCTTAGTTGTCTTGGTCATCTATGTCATTTGGTCTTCTTATTAGTTTAGCTTAGACTTGGAGAATTTTACCTAGATTGATCATATTAATAATATCTTGGAACTTTATGACTGTTATTATTAATTATCGAGGATCGAAGTTATCTTGTTATTGATTTAAAATTATTATGAAATAATTAGATTTGTTATAATTCGGGTTGCCTTGCATGTATGTGTGGCTCTCCTTTAGGCATGTGGTATTTGTTACGCTCTTAGTTCTAGGCATGACATTTAGTATAAAGATATCATTATGAATATTTATATTTCATAAAGATGGACTGCCTATAAGAAAGATTTGAAACTTTAGTAAGACCCAAAGGAAGCGTAGAAAGCATGTTAACTCTACAAACTTATAGCAATAGGTCCTTGGATAACAAAAAGTCTCTCACGTGCATGCTAGAGAATTCCATGTCTAACAACCTCTTGACGTATAGTTAGGGTATGTTTCGTGCTGTTTATTTTATAAAAAAAAAAAAAGAGAAGCCAAAAGCTAGGTTTTCTAAATTCTTCTAAAAAGCACTTTTATTTTGGTCACCTCACATTACCTCAGCATAGATCTCATACATCAAATAAACACCATCACAAATTTTAATTTTGTTTTGAGCAGTCCGGCTATCAAAGTAACTTGACTTGTACTAGTTCACATAGGCCCCTCAGGTCAGAGAATATGTAAATGCTATCACATGATAACAACATCATCCACCTTAATAGCATAGTTTCAGTTAGAATTATTCTCAAACTAGCCAGTCAATATGACATATCATACCTAGGTATTCATATGAAGTCTCTACTTCGATAGCTAAGAAAATATTACTACCATCTTATGGCTGTCATCTATCATCAGCAGGCATATAAATGAAATCTCCCAACCTCATCCTTGGTGATGCCGAACCGGGAGGGAGATCACGCTTGAGATGGCTGCTGTGGTTCTAAAATAAGGAACAGAGAAAGAGGGAGGAAGAACAAGAGGAGAAGACGCGGCAGAGAGAAAGAGAAGAGGGAGAAGAGGAGAGGAGGAAGAGTGAGAAGGAGGAAGAAAAAAGAGGAAGACATGGGGAAAAATTTTTAATTCTTCATTAACCTTAATCAACATAAAAGTTTCCTATAAATAGGGCCCAATAAGAACAATTAAAATAAAACCCCCTTACACAAAATAATTCCCAATAAGCCCAAACTACACAAATAAAGTCCAACAATAATAAAATTGCAAGCAAACCCAGAAATAAAAGAAAATAAAATGCAAATAAAATTGGGGACTAAACGGTAGGGTGGTCAGCTCTGATGTCCCTATCAACTCCTCCCGGATGGGAGAATCTCGACCCCGTCGAGTGCAGATCTAGCCGGCTGTCGTACTGCTCCGAAAGGTCAGGATCAAGGCGCTGCAACTCGGCTCGCGAAATCCACGTCACATCCGATTCCGGTCGACCTTTCCATCAAACAAGATAACGTTGGTAGCTTCCTCTCCTGGTAGATATAACCTACTCATCTAATATATGTTCTATGTGTTCTCACTACAGGAAAATGGGTCTTTCCCGACGCTTTGTTCCCGACGCTAGGGAGAAGCGTCGGAAAAAACTGGAATACCGCCGACATTTGCCGACGCTTTAAATAAGCGTCGGTAATTCTTAAGAACAGCCGACGCGCGTGAGCGTCGTCGTAATGTAAGAGAAAAAGCCGACGCTTTTTTAAGAATAGACGACGCTTATTAGCGTCGTACTAGTCAGCCTAAGACGACGCGTATAAGCGTCGTCGACAAAAGTCAAATTAACAACCAAAACCAAGCAGCTGGCCCCCTCCACCTCATTTTGCATTCCGACTGATCGATCAAGCCCTAGCTCCTCTCCTCCTCCCTTCTATCCGACGACGAGCGACCGGCCCTTGTCCTCTCCGGCGCCGAGCAAAGTACGACGGCAAGCTCCTCTCCTCCTCCCTCCTCTCTGGCGCCGAGCGACCGTCCGCGTCCTCCTCTCCTCCTTCCTCCTCTGCGGCGCCGACCGGCCAACCCCATCTCCCTCCGCCTGAGAAACAGGTAATTCAAAAGATTTTTAGAGGCAAAGATAGATATGTCATTAAATTAATAGATAACTCAATTTTGGTAATCCACGCCAATCGACTTGGATTTTAGGGTTCTTTCCTGCATTGATGAATTGAGTAGATAAACTTTCCTTTTAGGGTTTGTGCATGCCAGATTTCTTGTAGCAAGTCAAAATTTTCAGATTTTTTGAGTGAAGTATATGCGATTCAATGGTGGTGGCTTTAGCTGCAGCCTTTGCTTCTCTCCTCCTCACTCTCTTGCTATTTATTAAACCAGGAAAATAGCGGGACTCCTCTAGGTTTCTGCTTCTTGGTTTCTTGAGAGGTTTGACACTGCCACTTTGGCCATCTGGGGATACCAGATTCTAAGGTTTCAGATCCGGGTTCTAACCTTATTTTTCCGTAAGCCTTCTTGCCTTTTTTTTATATACAGATAATGGGAGCGGGTTTCATGCCCCCACCCTCACGTAAGCCATATTAATGGTTTTTTTTGGTTACTTAGAAGTCTAAATTTCAAATTTTAATCTTTATTATGCATCTAAATTTCAATCTTTAATTGTTTTTCCTCAACTGTGGCGTTTAATGATCATCTGAATATAATTAGCTTCGATGGTCATGAATTCCTGGCACAATTTCTATGATTGCAGTTGAAGTATTGAGTGTAATGGTTCTTCTGGATGATCGCTGCTAGATTATCATATTTACGCATGACTACTGTTTTATGGACTCATAGCTCAAGGTTGAAATTGGTTTCCTCTGGATTCTTTAAAGAGGAAATTGATAGATATGTCAATGCACTTGCAACCATTAAAAACAAAAAAGTATTAAATATGCATTATATGATTTTAATTTCTCCCTTCATCCCATTTCTTTAAGTGCTATGCTAGCTATTCAGATGGATAAAAGGGTTTTTATTTCCCATTATTTATTCTTCTTTTATAGTCTTGTTCCTCTTGGTTCATGGGGCTGTACTATACTTTTAACTTTAAGACATGTAACTTTACAGAATGCCTATTCATGTAACTTCTTTTGTGATGTGTTGGAGATCTTACACTTGCTTAAAACGGGGTTCTCAGAAACCTACAACATGCCTCATCTTTAGTTGTATATTGGAGACTTGCTTTGTCCCCTATTTTGAATGCTCACTTTTAGGAACAGAAACAATAAAGATCAGCACATACAGTGTATTCTTCAGTGGATGAAAGGAGTGATACTTGCCCTACTTGTAAATAGGTATACATTGTTCCTGCACTTATGAATTACATCTCTCTTTCTCTCTTGTGGCAATTTTGACAGTTATGTGATTACTGATATGTTTCTTCTGTTTCATTAGGTAATGATTTTTGAGAAAATCATTTAGAAAGATTTATACTTGCTAATTTGCTTTAAAAAGATTTATAGCGTTAACAAGAACACTAGCACACAGGTCAATACGAAGGAGAAGGCGAAACATTAATAAAATCTTTCATTCCTTTTAGCATCTATAACATCTCTTTCCAACCCTTCTTTCAGAGAAATAAAAGCTCTTATGCAAGAATGAGTTGTGATTCAGAGTTGCATGAGTTGTTAATATATCATGAGTAAACAATGGGTAGTGTATCGAGCAGCTCAGCATCAGAAACAATCTTACCAAAGAATTGGTGAGCACCGCAATCAATATTTAGATTTTATTTATTATTTAACTAATATTGCTTCTTTTTGTGCAAACTAGGTAACAATATGCCGCGAGGAAAACGATTCAGAGATGTTGAGTTTCAGTACACATCTGTGGGATCTTCTTCCGATCAGTCCTTGCGGTCCCAGCAGCATGAGTCTCATTCTCAGCATGAGTCCCATACTCAGCACAAGTCTCAGTCTGAGCACGTGCCACCTGCTGATTGTCCTGACATGGATGACGTGCACATCCAGGGTAATTTGATTTACATTTTATATATTAATTTTTCTTACAATCTAATTATATTAAATCATTTGCCTTTAATATTTTAATTAATGGATATTTTATTTTATTTTTATAGATGGACTGGGGAGAGTGAGGAGGACACGAGGACCCACTCGAGCACGGGACGTGTGGAGCCTACGCGAGGATGAGAAGATCGTGGTCCATTGCAATGAACTGGGGCAGCCCATCAAGAGGGCTGCAAGCATTTTATCAACTTTTCTAGGATCGGTTGCACGGAAGGGTCAGTTGTGTCCGCTCAACTATACGAAATGGAATGAAATGCTTCCTTCGTATAAGGTTGAGCTTCTTAAAGTTATTGAGGTAAAGAATTGAATTTGCTTACTATTACAATTTTATTTTTTAATTTAACATTGTTATAACATTCTTTAATTACTTTGGTGTAGAAAAAGTTTTTGTTTCCTAAAGAGAGCCATGAGTGGGTGCTGAAGTCTGTCAACTGCAAGTGGAAAGAATATAAGGCCAAGTTAAAGGCGGACTGGAAGCACGATGGTATTACAGAAGAGGAGGTTGCCCGTATTTGTCCTCCTGATGTAATCCCTCATCAGTGGAGGGAGCTTGTCCACTATTGGTTTTCTGAGAAAGCTCAGGTTGTGTATATTTTTTCAATACCTTAGATTGTATTTATTAATAATTTAGATTACAAATTTATATTGTTTATTCTTTTTTTGGGAAGACATATTCCAACATTGGTAGAGCTGCACGAGCCTCTCAGATTGTTCCTCATACTTCAGGCTCAATGAGTTATGCTCGACGTAAAACTGAATTCGTAAGTTTTTTTGCAACTCTTTGAAACTATTTTAAACTGTTTTATCATATAGCATGTATCATGATAACTAGCTTGCCAATATACCTTTTGTTGTAGATGGATGATAATGGGAGCGAGCCTGGCAAGGTGGAGTTTTATAAGATGACTCACACCCATAGAGATGGCAGTTTTGATCGGGAGGAGTCAAGAGATATAGTTGTATGTATTCATCTTTGAATCTTTCAATGATATTTTTATTAGTTCTATTATTGGCATTCATTAATATGACTTTCTTTTGAGAGATATAGAACAGGGCAACAACTCTTATTTCAGAGCGCGTCGGAGAGTCATCATCATCCGACGCGACCAGTCATGTCGAAGCTCAGGTGCTCGCTGAATTATTGGGCCCAGAGCATTATGGTAGAGTAAGGGGTTATGTCGTTGGAGTTACCCCCACTCAGTTATCTGCGGTGGGCATGTATACAAAAAATGCTGGAGAAGACAGTAGCAATGCAGAAGTTAGTAAACTTCGGGCAACAATTGAAGATATGAAGGATCGTCATCAGGCAGAGTTGGCGGAGTTGAAGCAGAACCAACAAACTTTGCAGTCTCAGCTTGAGCATATTTCATCTATGTTACAGCGATTTCTTCCTCCTCAGGTAAATAACTATATATATTTGATGATTTTACATAATTATCACTTATTTTGCATGAGTTAATGATTTTCATATTCCTAACTTCTAATGTTTTTCTTTTTTTGCTTGTAGATTCCTGATATTTCAATAGCTTGTAGAGATGATGATGGTGCTGAATCCGGTCCCTGATACGTTCTAGACTGTTATTTAAGAAGTTTTATATGTATCTTTCTTATATTTTTCAAAGTACATTGTAATTCT
The DNA here is from genome assembly GCF_009389715.1 of Phoenix dactylifera. NCBI lineage: Eukaryota > Viridiplantae > Streptophyta > Magnoliopsida > Arecales > Arecaceae > Phoenix > Phoenix dactylifera. Next base: position 62,215 of record NW_024067778.1, on the reverse strand, counting down.
AAACTTATTATATAAATTTAATCATATATGACAATATGAATGTTTTGAATGATCTGAATATTTATTTTGATGTAAATGTAATGCAGGTCCATATTCCTGTAAATGTCGATTTATGATATGCATGTGTATTTCTAATATTTTTTTTAAAAAAAAATTCTACGCCGACGCTTGAAAGCGTCGTTAAAAACCACATTTGAAAAGGGCTGTAGCGCTTTCGCCGACGCTTAAAAGCATCGGCAAAACCTACCCGATATTAACGGCACGCGCTATTTTTAGTCTATGCCGACGCTACATTGCGTCGGAAAAGGAACATACACCGAAGAATTTTTAAGCATCGGTAAATCCTTGGTTTTGTCGACGCTTTCCTTTAGCGTCGGCAAAAACATTTCCCACTCAGGTATTCCCTACGCATCTACGACGCTCTCTCTATTGCGTTGCCGACGCTAATAAGCGTCGGTAAAGGTCAAGAAAAATGCCGCTAAAAGTTACCATTCCTGTAGTGTCTCTGCATGCATGAAACTTTGGAGGTGGAGGCTCAATAGCAGGTGATAGGTCAAGGTGATCAACAAAGGTGGGTGTATCAACAAAAGGGTCAGAAAGAATGAATGTGGACCTTTTGTATGAGACTAAATCTTCAATATTAAATGTCACACTAATTCCATAGGCTTCAGGAAGATCTACAACATAAGCATTCGAACTGATTTTCTTTAGAATTTTGAACGGTCCCGCACTACGGGATTGCAACTTTTTGAACGTTCTCGAAGAAAGTCGTTCAAGTCTAATTCTCACCATGACAGAATCTCCTACATTCAACTCTTTATAACGTCTGTGCAAATCAGCCAGGGATTTATATTTTAAGTTATTATAGTGAATACGTTTGCTGATTTTCTGATGCAATGAATGCAGGTGTGATGCAAATGATTATGCAGACTTAGAGACTCTATGTTGATGAGACATGGGAATCAAGTCTATAGGCTGCCTAGGTTTATATCCATTCACCACTTCGAAGGAACTCATGCCTAAGGACCTATTGACCGAACTATTATATGCAAACTCGGCGGTCGGTAACACTAAATCCCAAGTCCTAGCATAGGCCGACGAAAATTTTAATTTAGTGCCAATCATGTGCCCAAGAATTTTCCTAAAGGAGCTCACGAATCTAACATCTCTATCAGATATAATAGATTTTGGAAGGTCAGGAGGTCTAACAACTTAATTGAAATAAAGTTTGGCAACTCTAGTCATACTGACATCTTGTCATGAGATCGTGGCACTAGACATAAAATCTAAGAGGTCGTTCAGCCTAGGGATGGAAAAATGATACTTAACCATAATTTTATTGGGGGTGAGGAGTATGGGTACAACACAGAAGCTCAGACTCTCACGAATATATCCTTAGGTGAGAAGTTCGTCAACTTGATGTTTTAGTTCAGTGTGCTCGTTTGGGTTGAGCCTATGATGAGGAAGATTGGATAAGGATGCTCCGGAAACGAGATCAATTGCGTGCTGGATATCACGAATCGGAGGAAGTGTATCTGGAAGATCCTTCGGGAAAATAGAGTGAAACTCCTCCAGCATGTGAACTACTACCGGTGGTTGCTCAGGGCTTGACTCCACATTGATAACCCTAGCCACGAGGGCAAACATAGGTGATTGGCTTTCGATATCTTTCATTACCTCTTTTGAAGTAATGATGTGAAGTGATTCATCTTTTCGTAGAGTGGTACTCTTCTTTTCAGGGGCGGACTCTCTAGGAGGCAATGAGTTCAGTATAATTTTTCGACCCTGGAACATAAAGCTACACGAATTCGAACACCCATGAAGTGTGACGTCCATATCGTATAGCCAAGGCCTCCTTAGGATGACTTGACCTACGTCCATCGGTATGCAGTCGCACCAGATTTCATCTTTATAGGATAGGAATTGAATCGGGACGAGGCATCTTTCCGATACCGAAAGAGATGTCTTATCTACCCAAGCTACTTTATATGGGTTGGGATGAGGGGTAGTTTTCAGGCCGAGGCGGGAGACAACTCCGGAAGCAATGGCATTAATACAACTTTCACTATCAAATAGGATTTTGTATGTTTTACCATTGATCTTAATAAGCGTGTAAAATAGGGAGGTCCTACTCCAATCTTGTTCAGTCTTAGTCTGGGTTAGAGTGCACCTAACCACATGAAGCCTAGGGTTTGGTTATTTGGATCAGTGGGCTCCTTTTGAGGTTCAGCCTAAAGAAACTCTAACCCGGTCTTGTCGTCTCCAAAGTCTTCTACAAAATTCTCAATGTTTGGCTTATAGACTTCTTCGACACATTCATTCGCTTGAGTCTCAACTTCTAGTTCAGTCATGAGATAGGTCTTAACATTACATTAGGACGCTATATGGCCAAATTTTTGGCACCTGAAATATTGGGTTTGGCTTCTAGAATGAGGATTGGGACCTAGTATGCCCCTTTTTTTATCATTTGAAGGGTTCTGGACAAGTATCGGGGATGTCTGAATCGGTTCGTGGCTAGGGCCGGGCTGGTTAGAAGGATTGGGAAGCTGCCTGGGTTGTGGGAGGTAGTTTTGATTAGGTCGGGCTCCTGGGGCCATGGGTCGAGGGTCGGTATGCCTCACTACAGGAGCTTGTAAGAAACTATCTACATCTTGAGCCAACTGGTATGCTTGGCTAAGAGTAGTAATCTCTCGAAGGATTAGTTCTTTCTGGATCTCCTCGCAGAGTCCTGCCCGAAACCTAGAGAGAGTAATAGTTTTCTCTTCGGTTACACCGCACCTCATATGAAACTCTTCAAATCGTGCAATGTAATCAGCAACGGTTGATGTCCCTTGAGTTAGTTTCTGCCACCTATCCATAAGGCATTGTCGGTAAGAGAATGGCAGATACTTCTCATTCAGCTTTTCCTTCATATCCTCTCAGTTGGTGATACGATGAAGCCTTTGGATCTCACGCATATGTTCAACATTATGCCAGTACCAGTGAGCTTACCCAATAAGCTTTATTTTAGCGAATCATACTTTTCTATCGTCAATCATTTCGTACCACTCAAAATAATTATCCATGGCTGCTCTCCAATCAAGATACACGCTTGGTTCTAGTTGATCAGCAAATGTGGGGGCATCTACTCTTACGGTACGAAGTAGTCGTTCGTCAAGATCGCATTGGTGATTAGGAGGATATTGGTTCCTAGGGGTTGGGAAAGACCTACAGGTGGTGTGGCCAAACCAAACTCGGGATAAGCTGTGATTGGGGTTGACGGTTCAGGAGTCCTAGGATGTTGCACTAGAGCACGGATGAATTCGTCATGATCAGCTCGTAAGGCAGCGATTTGTTCCACAAGATCTTGCAGAACTATGGAGTCCATTGTGGCTAAAGGGGTCTTAGAGTGAGTGAGGAGGTACTCTCTACCACTACGGGTTGGCATGCAAGGACTATACTAGTTGATGATATGACATGCAATGCTACTAATGAACCCTAACTGCCAAATGTGATACAGGACAACCTACTAATGCAACCTACTATGAATTCGGAAATCAGCAAATTTTTACAAAAGTAACTTAAAATTAAATGTTACTAATTTGTACTTTGGTTATTTCAGAATTAAAGTAGGAAATTAGTCACTATAAGAAGTTAGGTTGCAAACACATATTACAGTCGTTCTAATCCTAAAGTAATCTGATCGACGGATGTTGAGGATTATCCTGTTGCTAAGGTGTGCTAATTTAATATCTAGATTTAAATGGTGAGTGGGATGGGTGGGGTAGTAGATGTTCTAGGTTTTGCAGTTTGACAGACAAATAAGTTTTCAAAATAGGATTGTCATGCAAGAGAACTAGAACATAATTAGATAAACAAGCCCAAAAGAAAGAAAACCTGTCACCTGTGGTGGATGCAGTCAACCAAAAGCATCCATTGTAGAGTCTCGAGCACGAAGTTGATGCCGGGCGGAGCTAGCTGGAGCTGTGGACCTGGATCTGCAGCACAAGGAGCTCCTGGGCTTCTAAAATGGACTGAAGAATGGCTAGATTGGGCCTGAGATAGGACTTGCAGCCGCCTGGGCCTGGGCCGCGCTCAAATGATGGCGCGCGGGCTTGGGCCAATACGGGAGCAAGAGTGGCTGGGGTGGGCGACGCGCTGAGTCAGTGGGGTTGGAGCTGCTAGCCCTTGGTTCGTGTACGAAGAATGGAGGGCCAAGGGGGAAAGGCAGAGTGGGAGAGAAGATGAAGGAGGCGACGGTGGGGATGGCGGCCGAAGTCGGGGAGGTGCTGTGGTGGTGCTCGAGGTGGCGGTGGTGAGGATGGCATGGGTTCCGGTGTCGTTCATAGGAGACGTCGGCGGGTCGCAGTGAAGGCGGACACGGCGGCGTCGGCTGATGAGGCTCGGTGGAGGCGGAGCCCGGCGGAGGTGGCACAAAAGAGATGGAGCGGCAGCAACGACGGCGACTCGAAAGAGGAGGCGGAGCTCGGCTTCGGTGACGGCGCGGCGAGTGCTCGACTTCGGTGACGGCGCGGCGAGTTGTGCGCAGGCGGCACGGATCGGCGGGGACGGCATAGGGGCAGCGACGGTGCGGCGCAGTGGAGATGGCGAGGTGGTGGTGGCGTAGGCGGTGGCGGGGAAGCAACGGCAGAGGCAGTGATGCGGCAAAATGGCTGCGGAAGAAGATGAACAGAGGTAAGGTTTTTTTTTTTGGCAAGCATGTGAGACTCACGTGCAAGGGAGGCACGCGCAGATCATGTGCGGCTCTCTCTCTCTCTCTCTCTCTCTCTCTCTCTTCTTCTTCTTTTTTTTTTTTGAAGCAGAGCCGGGCTAGCGGGTTAACGGGTTTGGTTCTTACCCGTTAATGAAGTCCGTCTTCAACCGCCAACGGACTCGGTGTAACACCGCGGTTTTCATGGCGGTGGTTGCGGGATGGAGGCAGAGGCCTGGTTGCGTCTCCGTGGACGGTGGCGCCGGGGTAGTTGACCATGGGTTTCCAGCGGGCGGCGACTTCTTCCGACGATTGGTCATGGGACCGACGGTGGCAGAACCGTGGAACTCGTGGCACAGCGGGTGTCCGTGGGACGCGATGACCTCCGATAGCAAACCAGCGGCACGGCAGCGTCGTGAAGGGAGACGGCGGTGGGTGTGGGCACAGAGACAGGGAAGGGCCAACCACGAAGCTGCTGTTCTTTTTTTTTTGGGGGGGGAGGAAGAGGAAACAGATCACTCGAAAGGGGCTCTATTTGGAGGCTCCGGCGTGGAAGATAGGGACAACCCCAGCATAAACCGGATTGGGGCTTTGGCAACAGAGGCAAAGCCCGCCAAAGCTCTGATACCAAGTTGATGCCGAACCAGGAGGGAGAAATGGCTGCAGTGGTGACAATTCACGCTTGAGATGGCTGCTATGGTTCTAAAATAGGGAACAGAGAAAGAGGGAGGAAGAACAAGAGAAGAAGAAGGGAGGGAAAGCGGCAGAGAGAAAGAGAAGAGGGAGAAGAGGAGAGGAGGAAGAGCGAGAAGGAGGAAGAGAGAAGAGAAAGACGTGGGAAAAAATTCTTAATTCTTCATTAACCCTAAGCAACATAAAAGTTTCCTATAAATAGGGCCCAATAAAAATAATTAAAATAAAATCCTCTTACACAATATAATTCCCAATAAGCCCAAACTACACAAATAAAGTCCAACGATAATAAAATTGCAAGCAAACCCAGAAATAAAAAAAAAATAAAATGCAAATAAAATTGGGGACTAAACGGCAAGGTGGTCAACTCTGATATCCCCATCACTTGGTTACCACAATTTAAAGAACAAGAAATCAAGGTCTTAGTTCTCCTTTGATTGACCTATCAACCAACTAAATCTTCTTGATTATGACTATGGATCTTAGGAATTTAATACAAAATAGATATCTCATACTATCATTATTTATCCAAAAAATATATATTTGTAAGATAAACGAACTTTATTATTGCATTAAAAAAGTATCTCATACAAAAGCATGGCTTTATTGTTAAGGAACCAATTCCAACATCTAGGTGAGGTCCTCGTCAGGTGTGAGGCCCAATAGTCCCACATCGGAAAGACTCGTTCCAGAGCCTGGGCATATGAGGCGGGTGTCTCCTAATCCTGCAGACGCGTTTTGGGTGGAAAACAAAATCAGGGAGGGGTGAAGGACGCTTGCGTGAAGCCCCAGAACCGGACAATATCTGGCAGGGGAGCCCCGTGTTCCCCCCTCATGTGGCCCCCACGTGGGCACTAGGTGCCTCACGTGCCTCGCAGAGGCGGGGGCGTGACATTTGGTATCAGAGCTCAGGTTTCAGATTCTTAGGGATTGTTTTTGAAATAGTCAGATGGAGCTTAAGTTTTAGGATCTTTAGAATTCGTCAGAAAGGTTGAGAGATGGGTAGAAACTAGATAAGAGGATAATGTTCATTTGTTTTGTTAACTATTATGTATTATTCTGTTTAGATGATTTTATAACATTTACATTTTTACTGAATCAGAATGCCGCCTCGCCGTGTCCGTAGCTTGAATCGGATGGTTAGGGGCTCTCGGGGAAGAGCCCCCACTAACCAAGCGGGCGAGGCATCGCATAGCTCAGGGCCTCAGGGTCAATCAACTCCAGAAGCTGCCGCCGGAAATCAAACTCGGGTGCTCGAACTGATCGAGGAGGTCGTCGGGTTAGTACGCCAACAGAGGCAACAACCTCAGCAACCAGTCCAACAGGATGTTGCTCCTCCTGAGCAAAGAAGGAGTATAGCAGAATTCAAAAGAATGGCTCCTTCAGCTTTTAAGGGCACCACTAGCCCTCAAGAGGCCGAAGCCTGGATAGATGAAATGGAGAAAGCCTTCAGGGCAATGGAGTGCACCGATGAAGAGAAGGTCAGATTTGCCACCTATATGCTTCAGGACCGAGCTCATCATTGGTGGATGTCTGTGGAGCGCACATTGGCACCCGAGCAGGAGGCACTTACCTGGCAGAGATTCCGCACAGCCTTCTACTCCAAGTATTTCCCTTCAAGTCTCCTTAGGGAGCTAGAGAGGGAATTTCTAAATCTGTCTCAAGGAACTATGACCGTGGATGAGTATGAGGCAGAGTTTGATAGGTTAGCTCGGTTTGCTCCCACCCTCGTCATAGATGCAGAGTCTCGGATAAGGAGATTTGAAGAAGGATTGAAGCCTCACTTACGTCGGGGTTTGGCCGCAGTGCACTCAACAAACTATGATGACTTGGTAGATAGGGCCAAGAATATGGAAATTGTCTGGAAGGAAACACAAGATTCAAAAGATAGAATACAAAAGAAGAGGAGCAGAGATGATGATACTCATAGTGGACAGAATTCTAGCAGGACAGTAAAATCTCGTAATAGGTCTGGGTAATCAGAAAAGCAGGGATCTTATGGCGAGACTATCCAACAAGAGAAGCCTAAATGTGAAGCATGTGGAGGCACCCATAAGACAGAACTCTGTAGACGATTGTCCGGCGCTTGTTTCAAATGTGGACAACAGGGTCATAGGATAAAGGAGTGCCCTTATAATCAACAAGTATCACAATCAGATCAGAGGCCCCAAGCTACAGGGACCCAACAAGTACAAGCTTATCCTGCTCCGGTTCAGTCGGCTCAGCCTTCTTCTTCTGAGCAGCGGACAGGGGGGAGACCGCGCACACAGGGTCGTATTTACGCACTGACTCAGCAGGATGCTCAGGCATCCAATACTGTGGTGTCAGGTACACTACCGGTTGCTTATGTTTATGCTTATATACTGTTTGATTCTGTTGCTACGCATTCCTTGTGTCATCGATATTTGTGCAAAAACATGACCTATTTTGTGTGCTATTAGAGTATGATTTGCATGTTAGCACCCCCGTCGGGAATGGGATGACCGGTAATCAGATTTGCAAAATTTGTCCAGCTCAGATGGTAGGTAGAGACTTGCCTGTTGATTTGATAGTTGTAGATATGCATGACTTTGGCATAATTCTCGGTATAGACTAGTCAGCGTCACACTTTGCTACCATTAATTGCCATGAAAAGCAAGTAAAATTTCAGACCCCTAAAGACAATGAATTTAACTTCGTAGGTAGTGGTACTTACACTTTTCCTCGAGTTGTCTCTGCTATGCAAATTAAGCAGCCTGTACGGATAATTGATAGAAAGAAACAAGTATTAAGAAGGCGCACAGTTCCCTATATCAAGATCCAGTGGAGCAATCACTCAGAACGTGAGGCTATATGGGAACTAGAGGACGAGATGAAAAAAAAAATATCCGGACCTTTTTGCAAACTGAGATATGTTAAATTTCGAGGACGAAATTTTTCTAAGGGGGAGAGAATGTGGGATACGGGCTGAAGCCGGCAGCCCCAGCCGACTTCAGCCCTACTCTTCTTTTGGGAAGAGCCGGAACAGAGGATCGCGATGGCGATCCTCTCCGGCTCCTCCGGGGACAAACGGGGCAAGGGCGCCGCGGGATACCTGCGGCACCCCCCCCTCCGGTAAATCCGCGGCCAACCGCGACCGCGGATCTCGTTCGACCGCCGCGATTTTCGCGGCGGAGGGCCGTTACGATGGGACGATAAAACCCATCTTACCTTCCCCTAGGGCCACCTCCGAGCTTCTTCCTCCTCCCTCTCCTCCTTCTCCTCCCTCTTCTTTCTTTGTTCTTGCCTCCCGAGTGACCGGTGTCCTCTTCCCGACCAAGCGCCGTCCGAATCCCCTTCGCAAGCCTTCCCCTGTTCTGAGATCCGTCCCCTCGGTTCCGAGCACCGCCGCCGCTGCTAGCTGCCGGGCCGAGCCGAGATCCTCCTTCTGCCGCCTCTGCCACCACCGGTAAGCCTCTTTTGCCCTTTATTCAGCATGCTTTCCTCCCTTGCTTTGGCCCCAAACCGAGATCTTCTCGGTTGCTTCTTCACGCCGGGAGCCACAGCGGCCGCCGGCCGCCACTGCGATCGGCTGGCCGTCGATCGGGCGACGGCCCCCAGCCGCCTAGGCCGGCCGACCACCCCGCCGATTTCCCCCTTCCTCTCTCGGTTTCCAACTCCCCTGTCCATGGGGAGGGGGTTTTGGGGAAGATGAGGGCCCTTACGGGCCGAACGGGGCCAAGCATGGGCCCTGTTCATCGTGGGCCCGACTTGGGCCTGGTTCACTTTGGGCCCAATTGGGCCCGGTTAAAAAAAAAAAAAAAAAAAAAAGGGAGAGAACCCGAAACCCGAAATCCGAAAATCCGAAACCCGACCCGAAACTCGGAACCCGGAACCCAACACCTGAAACCCGAACCCGTTTGGCTAATAAATGGAATTTTGCAGTTAAGCCCTTGGCAGTATATTATTTCACAAAAGAGCCTTCTGCAATTTATGTTTGTTCCCTATAAGAAAGATTATTAAATAAGGGTCCCCAAATATATTTGATTGGTCCCTCCACTAAAGTTTTATTATAGAACAGTACCCTGTAATTAAGTATTAGTCCCTACAATAAATTTTATTGTATAAATGAACTAATTAAAAGCCAACCTTGGGCCCTATTCAGCTGGGTCTATGTGGGCCCATTGGGTCGTGTCCGATATGGGCCCTATCGGGCCATGCCCATTATGGGCCAACTCTAGGCCTTGTTGGGCCGTGTCCAATAGAATTATTTTTTGGATTTTGCTTAGTTCTGAAATTAACAAGGAATTAATTAAATTTAAACAGGTGAACCTGATTCGCCTATCTGAAGTAGGGATTAAGCGAGAAGAGGTAAGTAACTTAATGCTTCAAAGTGCATTTTTCTAAAATAATTATTAGTAGATTAAATTCTGAAATATGTTTTGTATTTAGTAAAATGGGTCTGGCATGTTAAATTTCATTTGAAAATTATGCTCTGAAATCCGTAAACTATGACTGGAAAATTTATGAAAACTGTTTTTATATATATGTATTCTCAGCATGGCTATGATCTGTTCTGTTCTGTTCTGGCCCCGCCAATGGGGATTATACGTTGGACCTGTCGACTTGTAATCTGTGAGGAACCGGTTTCGACACCGTACCATCGGTGATTAGAATAGTGGTATTTGGACACCGTACCACCGGTGATTAGAATAGTGGTATTTGAACACCGTACCACCGGTGCTTAATAATAGTGGTGTTTGGCACCTTGTGCAACCCATGCCACTGGGTTACGTGGCCGTAGCCTATCATGTTGAGATTCTGGTATCAGATTTTTGGAAAAATGATAATAAGTTTTGAAAACAGTAAAACGATGTTATTTATAATTTATTCCAGACATTATCCTGTATTTTGATCTGATATGCTCTGACCCCACTTTGGGGTATTTTGTTGCTTACTGGGCTAGTGTAGCTCATTATTTTATTTTCTCTGTTTTTCAGATTCAGAGGCTTGATCGCACGGGATTGGGGAGTGCGTTAGATTTCCGATGATTCCATTAGTTGTTGGCATTTCAGTTAGATTAGTTTGGACATTTGAATTATGTTAGCAAATGTTATTTTGAAATTTTGTAAGACTGCTTTTGAATATATTTAAATAATTATGTCAGTTTTGAATATCTGTATTTACTTTGATATGATCCGATGCCTTGCACGCCTGTGCGGCCCGCCGTGCGGGCGTGCGGCGTCTGCCGCGCCTCGGGCTCGGGGCGTGAGGACGGCTCTTGTCCGATGGTGGGAAGGGTGTGAGGCTCAATAGTCCCACATCGGAAAGACTCGTTGTAGAGCTTGGGCATATGAGGCGGGTGTCTCCTAATCCTGCAGACGCGTTTTGGGAGGAAAACAAAACCGGGGAGGGGTGAAGGACGCTTGCGTGAAGCCTCAGAACCGGACAATATCTGGCAGGGGAGCCCTGTGTTCCCCCCTCATGTGGCCCCCACGTGGGCACTAGGTGCCTCACGTGCCTCGCAGAGGCGGGGGCGTGACATTTGGTATCAGAGCCGAGGACGGCTCTTGTCCGATGGTGGGAAGGGTGTGAGGCCCAATAGTCCCACATCGGAAAGACTCGTTCCAGAGCCTGGGCATATGAGGCGGGTGACTCCAAATCCTGCAGACGCGTTTTGGGTGGCAAACAAAACCGGAGAGGGGTGAAGGACGCTTGCGTGAAGCCCCAGAACCGGACAATATCTGGCAGGGAAGCCCCGTGTTCCCCCCTCATGTGGCCCCCACGTGGGCACTAGGTGCCTCACGTGCCTCGCAGAGGCGGGGGCGTGACATCAGGTATATCTTTGCTAGGCCAAATATGGATCCAAAATTTCTAATGGATCTAGGTGTCGACCCATGGCCAACCTTTTTATTGAGTGTTTTAGGGAAGGCTCAGGTTGGAGCTAGGTCGGGTAGCAAATTTGTAAGTTGGATTATAGTCATGCAATTGTCATTTCAACTCTTTTGTCAAATTGCAATGCTTCCACAGCTTTAGTTGTAAACATTAAAATCGTTCTGAATTTTGATAGAGTCAGATAAAAAAAAAAACATCAATATTTTAACTAAGAAATAATTTCCTACCCGTTTTTTTGTTTGTTAAAGTAAAGAATTGCATAGATCTCTATCTTTTGTTTAAAATTTTTATATGTATTTTTGCAATCAGTTTATAAAATGAATTATTTGCTCTGTCTCTATGAGTATGCAAATGGAATAAACAAATAACAATTCATTGTTTCCATCAAACATAATGCTGATAGAAGTCAACTAATGGTTTTCCATCAAACTAGAATACAATTTTTCGACTTTAATGGTTTTACTTACTTTTTGAGACCTATGATGGAAGAAGCTCAACTAATTTGAATGATCTATTAATGGATTGCTGGGTTGGTTAGGAGTTTTGAAAGGTAGAACTTTCATGCCCAAGCTCGGAGCACGATAGACATTGTATGCCTTTACGGTAGACCGTACAGGCATGCAAGGCAATGGATCATATTAAAGCAATAATAAATTTTTAAAATTTATATAATCATTAATTTATTCAAATGGTTCTTACAAAAGTTTCATAGTAGCATGTGCTAACATAAATTAAATAATTGTAACTAATCTAACTAAAATGCCAATAACTTAAAGAAACTTCAAAAAATCTAGCGCACTTTCCAGTCCCGTGCGATCATGCCTTTGGATATGAAAAACAGAGAAATAATGATAATGAGCTACACTAGCCCAGTAAACAACATAATACCCTAGAGTGGGGTCAAAGCATCCCAAATATTTAATTAAAATATAAAATAATGACTGAAAATAAATCACAAATAAGCAATTTTTTTTTGAAATTTATTAAGTATTTTCATAAAAACTGATACTAAAATTCCAGCATAGATAAGCTATGGCCATGTAACCGAGTGGCATGGGTCGCACAAATTGCCAAAAACTATTATTATTATCCACCGATGTCCAAATACAACTATTCTACTTATTGGTGGTGCGGTATCGAAACTGATTCTTCACATATTACAAATCAATAGGGCCAACAAATAATCCTTAATGGCGGGGTCAGATCATAGCCATGTTAAGAATACATACATACAAAATAGATAACTTGTCCAGTCAAATTTTCTATATTTCATAACATATAACATAATATATCTCGCCCGTTTTACTAAGTACAAAACAAGTATCGGAATTCAATCAACTAATTTTTAATTTTGCCAAAAGTTTGAAAAATACACTTTGAAGCATTAGGTTACTTACCTATTTTCACTTTAAATTTCAGTTCGGCAAACTGGTCAGGTGCACATATTTAATATCATTAAAATATTATTAATTTTTTGTTGGGAACCCGCCCATGCCGCTGATATTTCAAAACAAAAATCAGATGGCAGCGGAAAGGGGGCATGTGCGGGATTGACGTTCATCGCATGAACGTTGTTTCGAGACCTTTCGTAATTAGGTAAGAATTAAAACTTTTAAAACTAATAGGAAGATCAAATCTTCACCTTGCGCGGGTAGATGATCACCGCAAATCTGAATTCGTGGTTTTGGAAGAGGGTTCGCTTGAAGCCGTTCAAACGTCCGGCCTCTACGGGTATCCACACGAAGCAGGATCCGATCCAAGCTCTCTATCTCACCGGGGTGCTAGCTCCCTTGCAGAGATAGCTTTGATGGCTGATGTCCTCCCTCTCAATCAACTCTTGATTGTGCTTGGAAGGAGGAAGAAGAAGGATGAAGACTAGGAAGAAGAAGAATCCCTGCAGCCTTCTTCTCTTTTCATGCGTTGGAGCCAAGGAAGAAGACCAAGAGGAGGGAGACGCCTCCTCTTCCTTTCCCTTTGCTGATGGCGGCTGCAACTAAGAGGAGGAGAGAGGGCTTCCACGGCTTGAAGAGGAGGAAAAGCATTCAACTAGGGCGCCGGCCCTAGTTCTCCTTTAATAAGGATGAAGGGCTCCTACGAGTTAGGAGCCCTTGACAACTTTCCAAGAGGGGGCGCCGGCCCCCTCTCTCTTCATGCCGCACCTAATCAAGTGGAGAGGGGCTGATGCCCCTCTTACTTGGTTAGCCTAATCCTCTTCCAAAGAGGATTAGGTCCCTCTTTCATGGTTTAATCCTAATCTAATTAGGATTGGCCAAATTGGGTTCAATCTATGCTAGTCCTAATCCAATTAGGACTTGGATGAATCATGACTCAATTGAACTCTTCAATCCTAATCCAATTAGGAGTCATGTTGATTCATTAGATTAATAATTAATTTAGACTTAAGAAATCCTAATCCAATTAGGATTTGTTTAATTCTAGTCCTAATCCAATTAGGACTCTAATTTGAATCCAAAGTCCTAATCTGATTAGGACTCTAGGAATCCTACTCCAAGTAGGAATCCGATTTTGATTCTAAATTCCTAATCTCATTAGGATTGTAGGAATCCTATTCCAAGTAGGAATCCCAGTCCTACTCCAACTAGGATTCCCAGTCCTAATCCAATTAGGACTCTAGGAATCCGACCCGAAGTAGGATTCTTGTTTCAAGTCCAATTAATTTATTCCCTTTCCTTCTTCAACTTCTTATCAATCGAATTGATTACTCGTGATTCATAATCACTTTTCAACCATCGGATCGGTCAATACTTCTAGTGTGTGTGACCCCATAGGTTCTATTCTGACTGGTAGTGAGATATATTGTGATCTCTATCACTATATCATTGAAAACTCCTTTCAATGGGTTGGAACGATTCCAACTCAACTCATTAGGGTTTATCGATCATCGAGATAATCCCTGTGAGTCCCACCATCCACCAGTGACACCTAGCAGCATGTACTGGCTACCCAGCAGAATGGAATGATGAACCTCTAGGTGCAGTTAACGTGTGATACAGTCCTACTATCGTGGATCCCTACAGGACGGAGGTCATGGACAACTCGTCAAACCCCATCGTCTGTCATATGTCAAGATTTATTCGACTTGAGTTCGATAGTGGAAAACTCTTTTTCCACTTTATATTACTGCCCTGGCCAAGGTCTTAGAACTCAGTTTAATAAATCACATAGGATCACTTCTCTTCTATCAAGGTCGATAGATTCCTTATAGGTGCATACCCTACTCCTACAGTGAACCTACTGTAGCCAATCTACACTGCATGGACCCATATGGCTAGAGACCATGTATGTGTGTAGTCAAACTACAATAACTTCACTGTGAGTAGCCGAAGCACCGCAGGTCAAAGGACCAGTCACACTACTGCAACATCAAGCAAGTCACTGACGAGTGGATAGACATCCAAGTGACTTCTTGTCTTGGTCACGCTTAGTACCCTTGTTCTCTAACAAGCACCTGTACTATCACTTCAGTGTCTCTACACTGTGGACTCAAGTCTCGTCCATCCAGAAGGAAAGAGATCTGTGCACTGATCGGATCGATCACCGTCCTCGTGATGATCCATTGATCAGGAGCATTTAGAAATTAATCACCAATGATACATGGCTTAAATTCTCAACTCTTGAGAATATGTATCATCATCTTATTAATTTCTTGGACGATTCATAGACACATAAACAATATGAATGAAAAAGATGCCTTTTATTTATTCAATAATAAATAGTCAAGTACAAAATTATGTCCCTAGAATCAACAATGTGTCAGCCAAATTGGCTTCTAGGGCATACATCTAACAATCTCCCACTTGCACTAAAGCCAATTGGTCATATATCTTAGGCCCATCTTCTCAAGGTGGGCTTCAGTCTTTTGCTGACTCAGCTGCTTAGTGAACGGGTCTGCCACGTTATCCGCGGAGTCTACTCTCTGCACCTCTACATCATAGTCGCGTATGAAATGGAAGCGCCGCTCTATGTGCTTGGATTTCTGATGAGACCATGGCTCCATAGCTTGTGCTATGGTGCCAATGTTATCGCAGTAAAGTATTATGGCATCTAATGACATTACACCTAACTCTGCAATTAACTTTTAATCAGAAGGTTTCCACTGCACCCTTAGATACGGTTTAACATTCAGCTTCTAAGGTAGAATCTATAATGATCGGTTGATTGGAACTCTTCCAATTTACTGAACCACAATTGCACATATTCTGATGTAGACTTTCTATCATCAATATGTGTGCATCCTTCTACCTTCAACTCTGATCTTCTCCCAAAGACCAAGAACATGTCCTTAGTTCTTCTCAAGTACTTAAGACTGTTCTTTTACAGCTATCCAGTGCTTCTTGCCTGGATCCGACTGATATCTGCTTGTGACACTCACAGCAAGAGCTATATCAGGTTGTGTACACAGCATGGCATACATGAGGCTTCCCATTGCCGATGCATAGGGAATCTTGCTCATGTGTTGAATCTCTTCAGCACCTCCTCTATGTACATCTTCTGTGAAAGGCCAAGCATTCTTTTAGATCTATCTCTATAGACCTTTATTTCCAAAATATAGGATGCTTCCCCAAGGTCTTTCATGGAGAATTCTTTTGACAACCAGACCTTGACCGAGGTTAGCATGGGAATATCATTCCCAATCAGGAGAATGTCATCTACGTACAGTACGAGAAAAACGACAGCACTCCCACTAACCTTTTTGTAAACACACGGTTCCTCTTCGTTTTTGATGAAATCAAACGTTTTGATTGCGTCATCGAAACGAGAGTTCAAACTCCGAGATGCTTGCTTTAGTCCATAGATGGACCTTTGCAGCTTGCAGACCTTGTGATCTCCATCACTGGAAGTGAAACCCAAAGGCTGTTCCATATAGATATCTTCATCAAGATATCCATTCAGGAAAGCAGTTTTCACATCCATCTGCCAGATTTCATAATCATGAAATGCTGCAATGGCAAGCAATGTTCGGATGGATTTTAGCATGGCTACAGGTGAAAAGGTCTCCAGATAGTCAATGCCTTCGTGCTGACTATACCCTTTCGCCACAAGCCTTGCCTTATAGGTCTCTACCTCTCCATCCGAACCTATCTTTCTTTTGTAGATCCATTTGCATCCAATAGGTACAATACCTTCTGGTGGGTCTACTAAGGTCCAGACTTGGTTGGAACGCATGGAGTCTAACTCTGACTTCATTGCTTCCAGCCATCTCTCGGAATCGATATCAGATATCACCTCGTTGTAGGTTTTGGGATCCTGTATGTGATCCCTATCTCCCACTAGGAACATTTCCTCGGTATCCTCTTCTAGTATACCTAAGTATCTATCGGGAGGATGGGAGACCCTACTAGATCTACGAGGTGGTTGAGGGACATCGTGTACTGGCTCTTTATGAATGGGTTCTATAGGATCCATGACTCGTTGCTTTTCAGAGACTTTCTCTTCAAGCTCAATTTTCCTCCCACTGCCTCTATCAAGGATAAACTGATTTTTCAAGAAGATGGCATGACGGCTCACAAACACATTGTGATCCTCTGAGACGTAAAAATTGTATCCTAATGACTCTTTAGGATATCCTATAAAATGAGCACTTATGGTCCTAGCCTCTAGTTTGTCCGCCTGTAGTCTTTGATGTGGGCCGGACATCTCCAAATCTTGAGATGACCCAGACTTGGTTTCTTACCATGCCATATCTCATACGGTGTGGTAGGAACGGATTTAGAGGGAACTCTATTCAATAAATAAATCGCTGTGAGTAAGGCATCTCCCCAAAGGAACATAGGTAAATCAGTGAAGCTCATCATGGACCTGACCATATCCAATAGGGTCCGATTCCTCCTCTCTGACACCCCGTTGAGTTGAGGTGTACCCGGAGGTGTCCATTGTGAGACTATGCCGTTTTCTTTGAGATAGTCCCGGAATTCCCCACTAAGGTATTCTCCTCCTCGATCTGATCGAAGAGCCTTAAGAGGTTTTCCAGTTTGTTTTTCTACTTCATTCTTGAACTCTTTGAACTTTTCAAAAGACTCAGACTTGTGTCTCATAAGATACACATACCCATACCGTGAGTAATCATCGGTAAAGGTAATGAAGTAAGAATAACGTCCCCTGGCTAGCACATCGAATGGGCCACATATATCTGTATGTACTAGGGCAAGTAATTCAGTGGTCCTCTCCCCATGTCCTACAAAGGGCAGTCTTGCCATTTTTCCTTGAAGACAGGACTCGCAAGCTGGATATGACTCGGAAGTCAATGAGCCTAAAAGCCCATCTTTATCCATTTTGTTCATTCTGTCCTCTCCAATATGGCCAAGCCTGAGGTGCCACAAATATCTTTGGTTTATCTCATCTCTGGATCTTTTGGATCCTTTGGCACTCACATCTTGCTCGGTAACATTCACAGATACATCCATATGTAAATGATAGAGACTGTCAATCATGAAACCGCGTGCGACTATTTTATTTCTTAAATAAATAGAACAGCAGTCTTTGTCAAATGTAAAAACATGTCCTTCCTGTGCTAGACATGAAACAGAAATCAAATTTCTGCTAGCAACAGGTACATAATAGCAGTCTCTAAGTATTAAACTAAATCCAGACGGTAGTCGCAGATGGTAGGTGCCCACAGCCACAGCAGCAACTTTTGCCCCGTTGCCAACCCGAAGGATTACCGCACCTTCCGCCAGCCTTCTACTTTCCTTTAGACCCTGCATGGTAGTGCACAGATGAGCACTAGAACCAGAATCTATAACCCAACTAGAAGTAGAAGAAACCGTTAGATTAGTTTCAATTATGAGCAAGTCTATACCTTCTGAAGGTGTGTCACCTTTCTTGTTCTTCAGGCTCTCGAGGTATGAAGGACAGTTTCTCTTCCAGTGGCCTTCGACATTGCAGTGGAAACATTTTCCTTTGTCGTTAGCCTTTTTCTTTTGAACTTCCTTCTTTGGCTTCTCGTCTTTCTTCTGCTTCTTAGCAGGCTTCTTTTTCTTCCAAGTAGACTTTCTCTTGGAAACAGAAGTCAACTCAGCAGCAAGAACATTGCCCCTTGAACCTTTCAAGGCTCCCTCAGCAGTTACCAACATGTTGATTAGTTCAGTCTTAGTGCATTCAATCTTATTCATGTGGTAGTTTACTATAAACTGACCAAATGAATCAGGAAGTGACTGTAGGATCAAATCCACTTGTAATTCCTTGTGCATGTCCATACTGAGCTTCTCAAGCTCCTCTAGGTCCTTGATCATGGTCAGACCGTGATCATGGACAGACTGCCCTTCGCGCATCTTCGCTTTGAAAAGCCTCTTGGACACTTCAAAACGAGCTGTGCGACTTTGCTCACCATACAACTCTTGCAGGTGTGCCAGTATTTCCCTAGCAGTCTTCATATTTTCATGCTGGCATTGGAGTTCATTAGACATGGATGCCATCATATAGCATTTTACTCTAATGTCATCATCCAACCACTTTTTATGCAACTCACGCTGAACATCAGTAGGACGTGCTGGTAGTGTGGGGATATCTGAATCGAGTATGTAGCCTATCTTCTCACAGTCCAAAACTATTTTGAGATTTCTAAGCCAGTCTTTGTAATTGGTTCCGGTCAGTCGGTTGGTCTCAAGAATACGGGTCAGAGGGTTTGAAGCCGACATTGTATCTGCAGAGAGTAAAGATTCTAGTTAGACTTTTGTACTTGATCCTAATCTGTTCTAAGGTCTTTTAGAACAAATGTAACTCCCACTATTTTCTCGAATCCCTCACACCTCCTGGTAGGAAAACGGAAATCCCACACGACTAGGATTTCTAGTGGGTACTGCGGTCCCACCGATTTACATGCCACCTCACCTAACAGTTATTGGTGACACATAGATGGATGAGTGTACAACTCTTGTACAATGCTTCTCAAGCATGTTGCAGTGCAACTTGGTCTCTAAGCCATGAAGACCTCACCTAACAGTTATTGGTCCCATTTCTTAGTTAAGTCAGACCCACCGTATAACCGTAGGAATAAAGTCGTCATTGGGTCCTCACCTAACAGTTATTGGTGCCCAACCCCACCTTTACCCTACAACATCTCATGTCTATAGAGAGGTCCAGGCCCCCGATGCAACTTGACCACTGTGTCCAGCCGAGACAAATCAACATCAGAAAGGCCTTAGCAGCTCTACTACAGTGGAAGACCTATTGACTTAATATTGGTTAATCAGGTCTTAGTGTTTGCAACTTGAGCCCTTCATAAGAGGTAATCGAACAATTGGCCAGGTAAGCAGGTGGGAGGCTCCCCTTACTCAGAGAGTAAGGTCCTAATTAAGTAACCACCTTTCATGCTTTCCTAGACACCAATTAGATCAATTAATCTAATATGACTTGCTCATGTCGGTTCACTCTCGACTTGATTGAGGAGGTTTTGATTTAGGTCTCAATTGGGTTTGCTACATCACATGTAAACCTATCTACCCGACTCGCATTTACATCACATGCAAACGGCACATCACAGGCAGTTATAATCGCAGCATCAAATTAAAGCTAAACTTTAACTAGGTGATGATCATGGATTCTAATTAGGTCGTATTACAAGCACATGCACATCAATCGATCAAGTGGTCTTCAACTCTTGAATTGGTTCCAAGCCTCCTTGATTCGATCCTTGATCAACCCTTGATCCCATCGCCATCAACCGCTTGGATCACCTTTCATCTCATGCCTTTGCTTCAACTTGATCGTTGATGTACATCACATCACAGAAATACAACCAGATGTAAAATAAAAATAAAAATAAATTACATCTCCTTTTAGGAGGCACGCAGGCCTCTCAAAACATCAAATAAGATGCATGCAAGCATCTGAAAAATTACATGACATCGCAGATCACATCGCAGGTCATTACATTTGATACCAAAAGCGGTTGAATCCTATGATCATCACCGTATGCAACAATTATAATTTTCAGATCTGAAAACTAACTGATTATATCATGACATAGGTCGCTGATCATGCTAATCATGATTCTAAACTTTGTAATCCCATTAACAATGCAATTAGAATCATCTCTTTATCACATAAAAATCAGCATGTAAAAAATCAGCACCCCTGAAAAATCTGCATGTAGAATTTTTCAGCATGCATGATCAATCAATTTTCAGATCTAATAAGCCTTTAGATATTTAATTCTTACCTTAATCTACGAAGCCTAGGCTCTGATACCACTGTTGGGAACCCGCCCATGCCGCTGATATTTCAAAACAAAAATCAGATGGCAGCGGAAAGGGGGCATGTGCGGGATTGACGTTCATCGCATGAACGTTGTTTCGAGACCTTTCGTAATTAGGTAAGAATTAAAACTTTTAAAACTAATAGGAAGATCAAATCTTCACCTTGCGCGGGTAGATGATCACCGCAAATCTGAATTCGTGGTTTTGGAAGAGAGTTCGCTTGAAGCCGTTCAAACGTCCGGCCTCTACGGGTATCCACACGAAGCAGGATCCGATCCAAGCTCTCTATCTCACCGGGGTGCTAGCTCCCTTGCAGAGATAGCTTTGATGGCTGATGTCCTCCCTCTCAATCAACTCTTGATTGTGCTTGGAAGGAGGAAGAAGAAGGATGAAGACTAGGAAGAAGAAGAATCCCTGCAGCCTTCTTCTCTTTTCATGCGTTGGAGCCAAGGAAGAAGACCAAGAGGAGGGAGACGCCTCCTCTTCCTTTCCCTTTGCTGATGGCGGCTGCAACTAAGAGGAGGAGAGAGGGCTTCCACGGCTTGAAGAGGAGGAAAAGCATTCAACTAGGGCGCCGGCCCTAGTTCTCCTTTAATAAGGATGAAGGGCTCCTACGAGTTAGGAGCCCTTGACAACTTTCCAAGAGGGGGCGCCGGCCCCCTCTCTCTTCATGCCGCACCTAATCAAGTGGAGAGGGGCTGATGCCCCTCTTACTTGGTTAGCCTAATCCTCTTCCAAAGAGGATTAGGTCCCTCTTTCATGGTTTAATCCTAATCTAATTAGGATTGGCCAAATTGGGTTCAATCTATGCTAGTCCTAATCCAATTAGGACTTGGATGAATCATGACTCAATTGAACTCTTCAATCCTAATCCAATTAGGAGTCATGTTGATTCATTAGATTAATAATTAATTTAGACTTAAGAAATCCTAATCCAATTAGGATTTGTTTAATTCTAGTCCTAATCTAATTAGGACTCTAATTTGAATCCAAAGTCCTAATCTGATTAGGACTCTAGGAATCCTACTCCAAGTAGGAATCCGATTTTGATTCTAAATTCCTAATCTCATTAGGATTGTAGGAATCCTATTCCAAGTAGGAATCCCAGTCCTACTCCAACTAGGATTCCCAGTCCTAATCCAATTAGGACTCTAGGAATCCGACCCGAAGTAGGATTCTTGTTTCAAGTCCAATTAATTTATTCCCTTTCCTTCTTCAACTTCTTATCAATCGAATTGATTACTCGTGATTCATAATCACTTTTCAACCATCGGATCGGTCAATACTTCTAGTGTGTGTGACCCCATAGGTTCTATTCTGACTGGTAGTGAGACATATTGTGATCTCTATCACTATATCATTGAAAACTCCTTTCAATGGGTTGGAACGATTCCAACTCAACTCATTAGGGTTTATCGATCATCGAGATAATCTCTGTGAGTCCCACCATCCACCAGTGACACCTAGCAGCATGTAGTGGCTACCCAGCAGAATGGAATGATGAACCTCTAGGTGCAGTTAACGTGTGATACAGTCCTACTATCGTGGATCCCTACAGGACGGAGGTCATGGACAACTCGTCAAACCCCATCGTCTGTCATATGTCAAGATTTATTCGACTTGAGTTCGATAGTGGAAAACTCTTTTTTCACTTTATATTACTGCCCTGGCCAAGGTCTTAGAACTCAGTCTAATAAATCACATAGGATCACTCCTCTTCTATCAAGGTCGATAGATTCCTTATAGGTGCATACCCTACTCCTACAGTGAACCTACTGTAGCCAATCTACACTGCATGGACCCATATGGCTAGAGACCATGTATGTGTGTAGTCAAACTACAATAACCTCACTGTGAGTAGCCGAAGCACCGCAGGTCAAAGGACCAGTCACACTACTGCAACATCAAGCAAGTCACTGACGAGTGGATAGACATCCAAGTGACTTCTTGTCTTGGTCACGCTCAGTACCCTTGTTCTCTAACAAGCACCTGTACTATCACTTCAGTGTCCCTACACTGTGGACTCAAGTCTCGTCCATCCAGAAGGAAAGTGATCTGTGCACTGATCGGATCGATCACCGTCCTCGTGATGATCCATTGATCTGGAGCATTTAGAAATTAATCACCAATGATACATGGCTTAAATTCTCAACTCTTGAGAATATGTATCATCATCTTATTAATTTCTTAGACGATTCATAGACACATAAACAATATGAATGAAAAAGATGCCTTTTATTTATTCAATAATAAATAGTCAAGTACAAAATTATGTCCCTAGAATCAACAATGTGTCAGCCAAATTGGCTTCTAGGGCATACATCTAACATTTTTAACATAATTTTAGAAGTCAAAATTAAACACTATAGTCTTATGTCTCCAAATCAAGTTGGTCGGGTTACAGTGCCTGACTGCTCAGGTCGGTCCGAGTCAGGAGGATTCAATAGGTCAGATAAAGATAAAAAATGATCAAATCTAGCTGGAGTTGAAGTAATGGTCAGTCTACCATCCGAGTACCAGGGCAGTTCAGGATCTCTAAACTAGGTCCACTTGGATTGGAGCAACAAGAAGAATAGGGCTTATACTAAGATCCTCGAGCATGTCTAGAGGGAGAAAAAGGAGGAGAAAGAATCTTAGCTCGAGTTTGTGTTTGGTCTGATCCTGGTCTTGGGCTCGGTCCAAGTGGTTTGGACTGGCCCTTAGGAAAGATCTAAGCCCACTTCATTAAAAGGAGTCAGGTGGTAGGTTTTTTTCTTGGCCCAAAATGAACGGGCTTAGCGCACATGGATGACCAAGGCCTAACAAGGTGAACGGGGCCCAAACTCCGCCCACAATAGGCATGGCCCAATAGGGCAAAATTTGGCCCACAATGGGCATGGCGCAACGGTGCCCAAAATGACTGAATTAGGCCTAAATTTTAGCCCACAATAGGTACGGCCCAACAAAGCCCAAATTGACTGAACTAGGCCCATATTTGGCCTACAATGGGCATGACCCAATAGGGGCTAACATATCTAAATTGGGCCCAAGTTTGGTCCACAATGGACATGGCCCAACAGGGCCCAAGATGGATGAACTGGTCCCAAGTTTGGACCACAATGCCAATGGCCCGATAGGGCCCAAGTTGGTTGAAGTGGGCTCCAGTTTAACCCACAATGGGCATGACCCAACATGGCCCATGTTGCCCAGTAGATACAACCCAAGAGGGGGGTGAATTGGGTTTTTTAAACTTTTCAACTACTTCTAAACTTTTTAGTTAATTAAGCTAAGTTGTATGGATGCACAATGGAATTTAAACTTAGCAACAGTTTGATTCTAATCTGATCAAGATTAAAATTATTAAGCAGCGGACTCGATAAAATAATTAGTCTAAGTTTCCCCAAGCAAGTATTTCAATACAATGAATCTTAATACAATTTTATTAAATGAAATGATGAGAGCACAAAAGTGCGATCTACATGTCACTAAAATTAGTGTTTTTGCTAACCGATAATGATAAATTCACTGGATTAATATTATATTTGGGTTTGACACAGATTATCATAAATTAGAGATAAAATGCACATTGAGTACAAATTTGACTTCAGAAGGATTCCTTCCCAGACCCGACCCGGTTGAAGATTGGGTCGGGTCTGAGTCGGGTTCGGGTCCGAATCGGGTCCATTTCTTTTGGAAAAGAATTTTGGGCAAATCTAATTTGGCCATATCATAACTATGAGGTGCTGGGTGACCCATGACTTGAAAGACTTGCAATTGATCTCCAGTCAGAACAGATGGCCCGTGATGAACCAACGCCCCAGCTGTCTCCCCCTTCCGGATTCAAGACCACTTCTTCTGCCCGTGATGCAACACCATCTCCACGATCCGCCCAGCATCTCTCGCTGCAATCAAGCAATGCATGATCCCAGCCTGTGAAGCAGCCAAGACCCCATCCCATATTCATCTTCCACTTCATCAACGCCTCCTCCCAGCGTCCGCCCACACCGTCTGCATCTCCAGTGGTCCCGTGGTGGCTCCAAGCTTCCAAATCAGTCTCGTAGTGCATCACGGTCAGCATCCTCCCCAGCTCCAAGCTTCCAAGGATCATCAACATCCCGAGAGCAGCTGCCAGCATCTCAACCGCATCCCAGCAGCCGCCTCCCATGCCCGTTTCTCTTCCCAGTGGTCCCACGACGCCATCCACGGATCAGCTCCTCCCAGCACCTCATTCCAGCTGCCGTTCCGAGCGATTCAATAATCCCAGCATCACGCGTCCGTGAATGGTGTCTTCCCGAGATCTCGCGGCCAGCCCTTCATTCAAATCAAAGGTCTCAGCCCCTCTCCCATGGATCCGCTCCTCCCATCATCACGCCCGAGCTCCATGGATCGCCGCAGTCAAGCCTCCGAGTCCGCCCCTTCCGGAATCCCAAGCATCCTCACTTGCCTATAAATAGGGTGGCCATCAGAAGAAGAAAGGGGAGGAAGGAGAGCTCGGTTTGGGTGCTGGCCGGCGGGTCCAAGGAGGAGGAGGCGAGCTCGGTTCAAAAGAAAAACAGAGGAGGAGCTCTGTTTTGGGGAAGAAGAAAGAAAAAAAAAAAGGGAAATGAGTATTTTATGTTCCACCGTGAGAGAGAGAGGGAAAAGAGAAGTAATTTATTTTTTTTGTTTTCTTTTCTTTATTTTATTTGCAAAATAGAAGGAGTATTAGGCCTCTAATCTCCATTTTTATTTGTAATCAGTTTTTCTTTTTATGAAATCTATCAATTTTCTTTCATGCAATCCCTGTTCTAGATTCAAGTTAATTTCTATTTTTTTTTAATGCAATCTTTTAATTTTTCTTCTATGCAATACATGTTTAAGTTTTAATTTAATATTCTACAATTTTATTATATGCATTCTAGAATTCTTAATTTTAAGATAACCTTGGAATGAATCTTTACAGTTCGATTGACGATTTTGATTTATATTCTGTCTTTAGAAATCGACTCCTACTCTTCATCAAATTTCAATTGCAAGTTTTCTTTCTTTTCTTTATTTATTTTCAAATAGAAAATATTTTCTAATAGACTGGAGAATCATTCCACATCTCCGAAGTAATGTTTTTCCTTTATCATTCAAAAATTGGTTTCAAATTTGAGTGAACGTTCTAATTTTTATGCAACTCCAATCGCCTCTCTGTGGATCGACCTCTTACAACCGCTATTCTTCGAGTAGGAAAGGTAAGAGTAAAATTAAATTAAACTTTGTTTGTCGGTTCTAACAACGACCTATTTAGCATATTTTTAAGTAAACAGGAATTGGACAACAAAATTTTGGCGCCGTTGCCGGGAAGGCAAATCGAGAAGCAAGAACGATCACGAAGATCGAATCGAATTTTGGATGCCCGGAGTGAACGCATTCCGGTAGTAAGTTTTTATTTTTCCTTATATTGATTATTTTTAGTTAATAATTTCGTAGTTATTAAATTCTAAAATTTGAAATTCGAAATTTAAAGTTTTTTAAAAAAATAAAAAAATTAAAATTCAAAAAAAAAATTAAAAAAATTGAAAATATTTCCAAAATTCAAAAATTTAAATTCAAAAGTTGAATTCTGAGATTCAAAATTTGAAATTTAAATTTAAAAAAAAGTTTAAAAAAATAATTAATTAAACCAAAAAAATTTTAAAAAAAATTTATTATTTTTGCTAGTAATTGATAGGGTGTAATCCCTCGAAGTTATCATACCTCTATTGGGGCTCCTCACGGAGTAATCTCCAGAGCTTATTCAACGGGTATTCGGAGATTGACTGACGCATAAAGATTGTGTTCAAGTTATTGCGATATAAAAATCTTAAAAAAAATAAAAAAATAAAAAAAATAGTAAATTAAAAAAAAATAGCTTGCTCATTTAATCAGTACAACCTAATGACATTGCATAAACTTTAAAAAAATCATTGATTATTTGCTGCATTTAGTATTAACCATTTGCATAAAATAATTTAAGGGCAAAATTCATTAAAAAGATAAGGTCAGGAAGTCATTACCTGTCCTTAGCCCAAAAATCACCACCTTGCATACATATCCTAAGCCAAATTAAATTAAATTAAAATCAAATTAGTCGTCGGCCTTAGGGTTTTCGAGCTCAATTAGGCTCTTGGAAAGAAGCGGCTGAAAGCTACTCCAGTGAGGATTTAGTAATTGGTGTTGTCTAGGAAAGTTTTACAACAGTGAGAACTGTTACGGGTATTGTGGTATCGGTGTATTCCTTCTGGCACCACCACACACCCTGGGACTTTCCTGGTCACTGGTTACTGGATCGCTTAACTGGTAAACTCAAGCTTAATCTGAAAGGGAGATTAGGAGTTGTCTAATCTAGAGAGAATTTTAGGAACTTTTTAACCTGGTAAATCTCTGTGCAACTAGATTTAAGAAGCTACTAAACCTCACTTAATTCTAAGACTAATAGGGTCAAATTGTTGTATGGTGTTGGTTGTGATCATCTGTGTCTAGCCTTTCTCTTCTCTTAGGATTTCATTTATTTTAGGAGTCAAATCTAATGAATTGTTGATAATGTATGCATGGTAGAAGGTCATTAAGGGATAAGTTAACTCCATTTGATCCTGAGATTGACAGAACTTTTCATCACAACCTGCGAACCATAAATCAACCGTCAATCTCTACAATGGGTGAACATATTAGAACTTTGAATAAGTTATTCGCACCTGCATCCGCTAGTCCCCCTACTTGCATAGTATTACCAATTAATAATGCAGCCCAATTCGAGATTCGGGCTGCAACAATAAACATGTTACCCAAATTTCATGGGTTCGAAAGTGAACAACCCTTCATTCATCTAAACAAATTTTTGACAATCTGTCAAACGTTTAGAAATCAAAACTTAGATGAAGAGGGTATTAAATTAAGATTGTTTCCCATGACTTTAGAGGATCGTGCCACTGCATGGTTGTATTCTCTTGCTTCTAATTCCATCACATCATGGGAACAACTATCTAGGAAGTTCATGGCTAAGTTCTATCCCATGGTAAAAACTGAAAAAATTAAGTATGCCATCAGAACTTTTAGAGAAAAATCTGAGAAGAAATTTTCTCAACTTTGGAAAAGATTCCATGATTTTTTGGTCAAGTGCCCGCACCGTGGGCTTGATAATGCTGATTTGGTCCACTTCTTCTATAAAGGACTAACTCCGGCACATAGAAACATGATTGAGTCCATGCACAAGGGTAGGTTCATGAACCAAACCCTGGATCAAGCCTATGAATTTCTTGTTGACTTAGCTGAAAATGCCCAAAATTGGAGTAGCTATGGTGAGGAATGTTCGTCCGATTCCTATCTAACTAAAAATATGCTAAACAGATCGTTGTTAGAACCGACAAACAAAGTTTAAATTAATTATTTACTCTTACCTGTTCTACTCGAAGAATAGCGGTTGTAAGAGGTCGATCCACAGGGAGGCGATTGGAGTTGCATAAAAATCAGAACGTTCACTCGGATTTGAAATCGATTTTTGAATGATTAAAGAAAAACATTATTTTGAGGATGTTAAATAATTTTCTAATTGAAACTAACTAAAAGAAAGGTACTCAGATTCGAAAAACATTTATTTAATTAATCAAAGAAGAGTTTTGGCATAAATTAAAATGGATCAAAAACAAGAAGATTGAAGCGAACACAAATTGCATGAAGGAAGATTTAATTGTATTGCATAACAGAAATTAAAATTGCAGAATGAATATAACTTTCTACCCAAATAAACACTCAAAAATTAAAACTCAAAACAAAACCTAAAATAAAGCTAAAAAATAAGAACAACATGCTCTCAAACTCAACATATAACTTCTCAATTAAAACTTTCAATTAAAGTACAACTAAAAAAATACATTGTTCTCATGAATTCAAACTAAAGAAAAACATTGCTCTCCTAAATTAAAAAAAACTAAACTCAAACAAAGCTAATAAAATATTCCTTTCTTTTCAACCCGAAACAGAGCATGGCTCTGTTTCTTTTTCTTTCTCTTTTCTCTCCCCTGTTACTTCTTGAACCAGCCGGCCACCACCCCGCCGAGAGCTCTCTGTTTCTTCGCCTCCACCCCGCTCTCCTCCCCCTTTCCTCCTCTCCTTTTTATAGATCACCCGAGCATGGAACGGGTGCGAGATCTCGGGAGGATTTTTGAAATGGGGAAAGAAGAGGACGGCCGCTTGATCACAGCATGCTTGATGGGCGCGGGATTGCTAGAATCGGGGAAGAGGGTCGTCCGGGATGCGGAAGGATGAATGCGAGACACACGTGGAAGGCCAGAGGAGGCTGGGACGGGCTGGATCTCTGCATGCATCACGGGAGACTTGATCACGGAGGAGACGCTGATCCAGAAACTAGGAATGCGCTGAAGAGGAAGGAGCTGATCACGGGATGTTCACCGCGTGAAGAACGCGGGCTGAGGAGGAGCTGGGGTGAATCGCGGAGGAGGAGGGATGCTGGGGTGCTCTTCCCTTCTTTGGGTGCCGGATTGGAAGGAGGCGATCATCCAGGATCGCACATGGAATGGAAGGCGATCCGGGATCGATGGGAGGATGCCGTGGACGCTGAGATTTCGCCGGGATCATGGATGAGAGGCGCGCTTGGATCTCGGGAGGAAGGAGAGGGCGGTGATGCACTGCGGATGGCTGGAGCGGAAGATGAATCGGGAGCTAGGAGACACCAAGTTCCGTCCAATTAGTCATATAGATAAAAAAAATAGTATGATATGAAATTTGGCTTGTAGGGTCATCTGTTCTGATTGGAGGTCAATTGCAAGTCTTTCAAGTCATGGGTCACCCAGTACCTCATAGTTATGATATGACCAAATTAGATTTGCCCAAAAATTCTTTTCCAAAAGCACAAATAAAATGGACCCGATTCGGACCCGACCCTGATGCGGACCCGACTCGATCTTCAACCGGGTCGAATCTGGGAAGGGATGCTTCTTTAGTCAAATTTGAACTCAATGTGCATTTTATTTCTAATTTATGAAAATATGTGCCAAACCCAAATATAATATTAATCCAGTGAATTTATCATTATCGGTTAGCAATAATACTAATTTAGGTGACATGTGGGTCGCACTTTTGTGCTCTCATCACACCCCCCAACTAGCTTATTGCTAGTCTCTAGCAATTTAGTGCAAAAATGATAAAATAAGAGTGCAAAAGTGTAATTTATTATATAAATATACTAAGATAAATACTCATTTTTGTAGAGCATTACGATTGCACTTAGCACGTGCAACAAGCCGTTAAACCCCTAGGTTACCCTAGTGGACGAGTGTTGTCTCGTGAGGGTTTGCAGTGAAGTTACCCACAAACTTCAATCCCAAAATAAAATTTGGTTTGTGAAATGAAAGTCTTATTTCAAGTACATAACTGATAAGAATTTCAAAAGCACACAAGGTTTTAATTACTAAGTAGCCCAATTTCTAGGTTAGTATGCAATTTAAGTTGAAGTCATAAAGTTTTCCGTTAGGGAGTTGTAAGACTTATTTATACTTGAGTGCTCAGTGAAGTTTGGACCATGCACAAGCTAAGGTTTTGGATCTCCAAAATATCGCTAATATTAGTAGTTTCTAAGAATTGGTCGGACAAGACCTATTTGCTGATTCAAAATCATCTTTTCTGCAGGATTTCGAGAGCTATGGATGTTTACTTTAATACCTCATGGGCTTTATCTGTAATATTCCAGTTTACTCAAATTTTTACAATGACGGCTTTCACACTATTGTCTTTCTTAAGGTCAGTATACATTTTTTTTTTCATTTTTTTTCATTTTTTTTTGTTTTTTTTTTTGCATTAAAGAGAAATGATAATGTATATATTGTCACTTTTACTCCTGTGATGATTCCTCCATGTAGCGAGCAATTAGTCGACAATTCTCACACCAGTTGGCATGAGGTGTCGGGCATCAAGACTCCCCTACGGACCTATGCTCGGGTTCCTCATCACAGGCCCGCTGACCTTTGACAGTAGGTAGCCCTTTTCGATGTACCTGACTAAATCCACCAATTTTTTTTTTTTTTTGGATCAGAAAAAAATGGTTCATCAGGATTCGCATATTCTCAACACAATGTCGAACCTATACCTTAGAAAATGCAGGCCAGATGTGTTGTGAAATTCAAAGCACTAATTAGCTTACAACTCACTAAAAGGAACTTAATAAAAAGAACTCACTTTGCACTACTTCCAACTAGTCCTTGGGCTCTTAGATTTTATATACCTTGTGTGTTGTATATTTTTTTTTCAAAAATTTTAACTAAAAATGTTTTTTAATAAAATGCGTAAAAATACCCCTAAACCTAAATCTAACATTGTCCTCAATGTTAAAGAAAATTTAAAGCAGTAAGAGGACAGAGGAGAAGTACCTGATATGGGTGGGTTAATTGAAAGTTGGGGCAAAATCCCCCAAACCTGCATGTTAGTAATTTATTGATGATTTTTTTTTTTAATAAAAGAAACTTACATGTTGGGTTGCCTCTCAAAGAGCGCTAAGTTTTATGTCTTCAGCCAGACAATTCCGATTTACTCATAATAGATAGGGTCGGTCAGAAGTGTCTCCTCAACTTCTGGACTTAGATACTCAAGGTATGGTTTTAAACGATGTCCATTGACTTGAAAGGTCCTACCATCCTTGATGTTGCATATTACTACTGCACCATGCGGGTGTACTTTCTCTACTGTGTATGGGCCAGTCCAGCGAGATTTAAGTTTTTCAGAGAATAGATGTAATCGAGAATCATATAAGAGAACTTTTTATCCTTGGTAAAACTCTTTACGAGTAATCATTTTATCATGCATGACTTTCATGCGATTCTTGTACTTCTTAACACACTCGTAAGCATCGTTCCTAATTTCTTCAAGCTCGTCGAGCTGAAGCTTTCTATGTTCTCCCGCCTTGTCGAGATCGAAATTTAAGCGTTTGATTGCCCAATAGGCCTTGTGTTCTAACTCGACAGGTAAATGGCAAGCCTTGCCATAGACAATCCTGTATGGGGACATTCCAATTGGTGTTTTGTAGGCCGTACGATATGCCCACAATGCATCTGTTAACCTAAGGGACCAATCCTTTCGAGATGGATTGACAGTTTTCTCAAGGACGGTCTTGATTTCTCTGTTGAAAATCTCAACTTGTCCACTCGTTTGTGGATGATATGGTGTACCGACCTTATGGGTGATGTTGTACTTCCTAGCAAGGGCTTTAAAAATTCTATTGCAAAAATGTTTCCCCCCATCACTAATGATAGCACGAGGGGTGCCAAAGCGAGCGAAGACAGACTCCTTAAGAAACTTGATCACTACTTTGTGATCATTGGTCTTACACGCGATAGCCTCAATCCACTTAGATACATAGTCAACAGCTAGAAGTATGTACTGGTGCCTGCCCAAATGACATAGGAAAAGGACCCATAAAATCAATACCCCAAACATCAAAGATTTCTATAATTAAGATTGGGTTTAGGGGCATATCATTTTTTCTTGAAATTTTTCCTAGTCTTTGACATCGGTCACATGCTTTGCAATACTCGTGTGAGTCATGAAATAGTGTGGGCCAATAGAATCCGCACTGCAAAACCTTTGCAGCCGTCTTTTTACCACTGAAATGACCACCACAAGCGTGGTCATGACAAAAGGAAAGGACATTCCTTTGATCGTGTTCAGGGATGCATCGTCTGATGATTTGATCAGGACAGTATTTGAACAGGTATGGTTCATCCCAAAAATACCATTTTACACGAGCTAGGAAGCGAAATTTCTCTTGTTTGGTCCAAGAGCTGGGCATTTGTTCAGTAACAAGGTAGTTGACTACATCAGCATACCATGGAACATTGGTATGGGAAATCATCATTAATTGTTCATCAGGGAAGGTCTCGGACACAGGCATGGATTCTCCAGATGATTCAACAATTAATCTGGACAAGTGGTCAGCTACGACATTTTCAGATCCCTTTTTATCTCAAATTTCGAGATCAAATTTCTGGAGCAATTGGATCCAACGAATGAGCCTTGCCTTAGCATCCTTCTTTGTGAGAAGGTACTTAAGGGCGGCATGATCGGAATAAACAAGAACCTTAGATCCTATCAGGTAGGGACGAAATTTATCTAGGGCAAAAACCACTGCCAACAATTCTTTTTCAGTGGTAGAATAGTTAAGTTGGGCGTCATTCAGAGTTTTGCTCGCATAATGAATCACATGGGGAAGCTTCTCTACTCGCTGACCTAAGACAGCACCTATGGCATAATCGGATGCATCACACATGATTTCAAAAGGACGACTCTAATCAGGACTCCTTATGATGGGTGCTGAAGTTAGTTCAGACTTTAGTCTTTCGAAAGCAGTTATACAAATTGGCAAAAAATTAAAAGTAGCATCTTTCGCCAACAAATCGCATAAGGGTTTCGACAATTTACTGAAATCCTTGATAAAGCGGCGGTAAAAACCCGCATGCCCTAAAAAGGATCTGACTTCCCTAACAGTTTTGGGAGGTGGCAATTTAGCAATCAATTCTACTTTGGCCTTATCCACTTCAATTTCCCTTTGTGACACAATGTGTCCTAAAACAATACCTGATTCTACCATGAAATGACACTTCTCCCAGTTAAGAACTAAGTTTTTCTGTTTACAGCGTTCTACAACAAGTGTCAAGTGGTGTAGACATTCCTCAAAATTGGATCCAAATACAGAAAAATCATCCATGAAAACTTCAAAAAATTTCTCCACCATGTCAGAGAAAATACTCATCATACACCGTTGGAATGTAGCTGGTGCATTGCATAGCCCAAAAGGCATGCGACGATAGGCAAAAGTGCCATAAGGACAGGTGAATGTGGTTTTCTCTTGATCCTCACGTGCGATAGGGACTTGGTTATATCCAGAATAACCATCGAGGAAACAGTAATGGGAGTGGCCAGCTAGACGTTCTAACATTTGGTCAATGAAGGATAGTGGGAAGTGGTCTTTCCTAGTCATGGCGTTCAGCTTTCTGTAATCAATGCACACTCGCCATCCAGTTTGGATTCGAGTTGGGACTAACTCATTTTGGTCATTCTTGATCACAGTAATTCCAGATTTCTTGGGTACAACTTGAACTGGGCTCACCCACTGGCTATCAGAAATAGGGTATATAATCCCTGCATCTAAGAGTTTAATGATTTCAGTTAGAACTACATCTTTCATGACTGGGTTAAGTCGCCTTTGTGGTTCTCTAGAGGTTTTTGCATCCTCTTCTAGATGAATTTTATGTTGGACCACAGAAGGGCTAATCCCCTTAATATCAGCTATAGACCAGCCGATCGCTTCTTGATTTTTCTGAAGGATTTTTAACAACTTCTCTTCCTGTTCTTCAGTTAAATTTGATGCAATAATAACAGGTAAGGTGTTGTTGTCCCCTAAAAATGCATATTTTAGGTTTTCAGGCAGATCTTTAAGTTCAAGCTGGGGAGGTTTGACACTTGAAGGTACTAGCTGGGATTCAGGTATAGGTAATGATTCAAATTTAGTAGCCCATCTGCTAGTATCCATTACAGGAATGGAATCTAGTAATGCATTAACCTCCTGATTCGACTCTCCTTCCTCACAATCTTGACTGAATTGGGCCAAACATCTTTCTAGTGGATCAGAATAACTTGACTCCTCGAAGGACTTGTTGATTATGTTTTCAATCATGTGAATTTCTTCTAAATCGTCCATCTCAGATGGTTGATTACTACTATGAAAGACATTGAGTTGGACGGTCAAGTTTCCAAATGCTAAGGTCATTATCCCATTTCGGCAACTGATCACAGCATTTGAAGTGGCCAAAAATGGTCTACCAAGGATTACTGGGATGTGGCTACCTGGGTTTTTTACTGGTTCAGTTTCGAGGACTACAAAATCCACAGGGTAGTAAAACTCATTTACCTTTACAATTACATCCTCTACAATTCCCTTAGGATACTTCACAGTCCTATCTGCTAATGACAAAGTGATATTTATGGGTTTTAATCCCCCAAACCTAGTTCGGTGTAGACAGAATAGGGTAATAGGTTCACACTTGCTCCTAAGTCTAATAGGGCTCTCCGAATGATGGTTTCTCCTATTTTAATTTCAACAGTGGGGCAACCAGGGTCCTTGTATTTTGGGGCAATCTGTTGTTGAATAAGAGATGAGGCTTGTGCCGCCATCACAGCTTGCCTAGGAATACTGGTTTTCCTTTTCACCGTGGTTAGGTCTTTTAAGAATTTTGTTGATGCGATCCGATAGAATTTGATCCGTATCCCAAGATTCTTGACTCTTCTTGATTTCTGAAAGGGTAGCTCCGACCTGATTGCAGACATAATTTCTGAAGATCCGTCCGTCAGATCGATCTCAATTTTGGATATGTTGTAGATCTCCGTGTTAGCTTTCCAGCGGTAGGTCGTGGGTCTAGAGATGACGTCGGCATCTTAAGATATCGGCCTCCGACTGATGACTATGCAGGGAAGGACGGGCTGAAAATCCAACGGGATGGAGTTGTTTGTAGAAGGTGGAAGGGATCAAGGAGGAGAGGAAGAAGAGGGAGGAGGTGGCTGGCCTCTCGGGACAGAGGTGGTGCAGCCGGATGAAGGAGGGGGCTGCGGCCTTGGACGGCGGCCTAGGGAGAGGAGGAAGGCGTCGCAAGAAGAGAAGAGAGAAGGGAAGAGAGTTAGGGCAAAAGCCTTTCAATCAATTTTTGCATACTGAAATAGGTGCTCACCACATCTATTTATAGGTGGCTACCGGATCCCTTAACTTGACTTGATCTAATTGAATTCAAGAAACAACTAAACCCAAAGCGACTCTAATAAAGGCCAAGTCGGCTAACCCGAGCAAGGCTATGCTGAAATAAAATTAACATCAAGGACTCAAAAGCAAAAATAACCAAATGATTAAGTCCGAGGCGGTCTAGTGGATCCAACCGCATCACTCCACCACGCTTCCCTTAACCTCGTCCTCAAGGTCGGAAGTCAGGAAAACGATCAAGTATCTCAGTCTCAAACTCCCATGTGGCCTGGTCTGCTGCTCTCCCCAGCCACTCCACTAGTATCTGGGTTTCCAGTCGTCCTTCTACTCGTATTCTACGCTTCGCCAGCACTCGAACCGGCTCCACTACCTCGTCCTCCGGTGGCTCATGTATGATTGGGCCGACAGATGTCTTGGGTCCAAGCCGGGCCCTCAGAAGCGACACGTGGAATACCGGGTGAACTCTTGATGTAGTCGGCAAGTCCAAGCGATACGCCACGGGTCCAATGCGCTCCATTATCTGAAAGGGCCCATAGAAGCGATGAGAGAGCTTCTGGTTCGCCATGGGCCGCAGTGTCAACTGTCGATAAGGCTGCACCTTGACGTATACCCAGTCGCCCACCTCGTATACTGGATCTCTGTGCTTCCGATCATGCAGCTGCTTCATCCTGTTCTGCGCAGTCGTTATGTGGAACTTTAACCGCCGTAAGGTAGCATCGCGGTCTAAGAGCTCAAAATCTGCCTCTGTCCGGTCCGCATGTGACAGTGGATCATAAACTCGCAGCGTCGGTGGTACTCGTCCATACACCGCCTCAAAGGGTGTCATCCCTATGGCTGAGTGGAAAGCGGTGTTGTACGAATACTCGCCCCAAGGTAAATAAGAAAGCCACTCTTGGGGCCGATCACCAATCATACAGCGCAAGTACTGCTCGATGCAGCGGTTTACCACCTCCGTCTGCCCATCAGTCTGAGGGTGGTAAGCCGAGCTCATGGCAAGCTTCGTCCCTTGCTGTTTAAAGTAAGCCTGCCAGAATGCGCTAACAAAAATGCGGTCACGATCAGAAACAATAGTTCGAGGCATACCATGTAATCGAGCAATGTCCCGTATGTAGACCTCTGCCACCCGTCGAGCAGAAAATGGATGTGCGAGCGCCGAAAAGTGGGCATACTTGCTGAGGCGGTCCACAACGACCATGATCACTGAGTACCCTCGAACTAATGGTAGCCCCTCAATGAAGTCCATCGACACATCCTCCCAAACCTGATCAGGAATCGGTAAAGGCTGAAGTAGACCTGCAGGTCGCAGTGAATCCGCCTTCGCCCTTTGGCACACATCGCATTGCTGTACATAAGCTCTGACCGCTGCCTTCATGCCTACCCACGTACAGCTCTGACTCAGCCTCTTGTAAGTCCTGAAAAATCCCTCGTGTCCAGCAAAAGGAGTATCATGGAAGTGCTGGATCAATACCTGCCGCATGGCTGAATCGGTGGGCACGCGGATCAACCCATGGTCCAGAATCAACCCATCTCGGTCCTCCATCTCGGGATGACTGCTCGGATCTGCTGCCAACTCCCTCTGAATCTGTACTAGGTCCGGATCCCGGCATGTGGCGGTCCTCAAGTCTGAAATAAAAGGAAAAAACGGCGTAGTCAAAGCCGCCAACTCGCCGGACTTCGGGATGGCGCGATAGTGCATCCGCTACTCGATTTTCTGCGCCCTTTTTGTACACCATCTCATAGTCGTAGCCGAGAAGCTTCGACACCCACCTCTGCTGGGCTGGAGTATGTATGCGCTGCTCAAGAAAAAATGGAAGGCTCTGCTGATCAGTCCGAACGATGAATCGGCGGCCGATAAGGTACGGCCTCCACTTTGTGACTGCATGGATGACCGCCATCATCTCCCTCTCATATGTGGACAGCGAGCGGGTCCTAGGGGACAACGCCTTGCTCATGAAAGCAATTGGCCGTCCCTCCTGCATCAAAACAGCACCAATGCCGGCACCGGAAGCATCGCACTCGACTACAAATGGTTTGGCGAAATCGGGTAGTGCCAAAACCGGGGCCGTCGTCATGGCTTCCTTGAGCTTCTCGAATGCTTCCGTCGCTGCCTCGGTCCATCTAAACTCGCCCTTTCGCAGCAACAGGGTCAGTGGCGCGGCGATCTTTCCATATCCCTCCACAAACCGGCGGTAATAACCGGTTAGGCCCAAAAATCCTCGCAGCTCCTTTTGGTTCTTGGGTAGCGGCCACTCGGTCATGCAATGTATCTTTGCTTGGTCCGGCTCCACACCTGCAGCAGAGATGACATGGCCTAGGTACTCGACCTTCGGCTCGGCCCATAGGCACTTGGATCGCTTTACCTTCAATTGATTTCCGCGCAGAATTTTCAGCACTTCTTCTAAGTGCTCTAGGTGCTCCTGCCATGAACGACTGTAAACTAGTATGTCATCGAAGAATACAAGGACATGCCGTCGTAGTAATGGTCTGAATATGTCATTCATGAGCCCCTGGAACGTCGCTGGTGCATTGGTGAGGCCGAACGGCATCACCCTGAACTCATAATGGCCATCGTGTGTCCGAAACGCCGTCTTGTGCACATCTTCGGGCCTGACACGGATCTGGTGGTATCCGGCACGGAGATCAAGTTTGCTGAAGTATTCCGCACCAGCAAGCTCATCCAACAGCTCCTCGATGACTGGAATCGGATACCGGTCCTTAACGGTGATCGCGTTAAGTGCCCGGTAGTCGACGCAGAATCGCCACGTCCCGTCCTTCTTATGTACCAGCAGCACCGGCGATGAATATGAGCTTCTACTGGGCTGAATGATGCCGCTCTCCAACATCTCTCGTACCATCTTTGAGATCTCCTCCTTCTGAACGTGCGGGTAGCAGTAAGGCCTCACATTCGCCGGTTCTGCTCCCGGTACAATCTCTATGTGATGATCGTGCTCCCTCTCGAGTGGAGGACCATGAGGCTCCTCAAATAAATCTGCGAACCCCTGTAAGAGAGCAGCCAAATCAGTAGGTATACCTGCCTCCGTCGTGGTCTCCGTCGACAGAGGTAAGAGCTGCATCAAGTAGCTGTGCGCGTCGGGTCCGGGCAAGCCGACTAGGGGCTGAAGTGCAGCCCTTGGGCTAGGCCGAATGCCATCCAATCTAACTCGCCGTCCGCTCCGTCTGAAAGTCACCCACATCTCGGCGAAGTCGAATGTAACCGGGCCAAGACTCTGCAGCCACTGCGTACCAAGGACCAAATCAGCTCCTCGTAATGCCAACGGATAGAGATCGAGCTTGAATTGGCTGCCCTGGATCGTCAAAGTGATGCCTCGGCATATGCCCTCCGCCCTCAACGTGGCTCCGTCACCCAATGCCACGTCGAAGCCCAATGTCGGCTCTGCTATGAGACCGATTTGTTTGACGAGCCTCTCATCCAAAAAATTGTGGGTGCTGCCCGTATCTATGAGGATACGCACCACACGTCTTTTGATCATGCCGTCCACGCGTAGCGTTTTCGGTGTCGCCGATCCAGAGTAGGCATGCAATGAAATCTGAGGTGGCACGTCCTCTTCCTTGGCCTCTAAATCTTGGGGCTCATCCTCAGCAACCTCATCACCATCTTCAGCCACGGCCTCGTCCTCCAATCCGTCGATCAACATCACCGCTCCGACGGGCCGCGCACATCGGTGTCCCGGTGTAAATTTCTTGTCGCAGCGAAAACATAGGCCTTTTGCTCGACGTTCCTCCACTTGTGCTGGTGTCAAGGTCCTCCCGGGTGGACGCTCAACCCTCTTGACGTCACCTGACAAGCGAAGAGGGGTCC
The DNA here is from genome assembly GCF_009389715.1 of Phoenix dactylifera. NCBI lineage: Eukaryota > Viridiplantae > Streptophyta > Magnoliopsida > Arecales > Arecaceae > Phoenix > Phoenix dactylifera. Next base: position 23,201 of record NW_024067778.1, on the reverse strand, counting down.
TCGGCCCTGTGTTGGCTGCTGCAACCGTCGGCGCTCTCGGCTGGCCGATGGAGCCCCCTGCGGTTTGGCCGGCCCGGGAGTTGGTCCAGCTGCCCCGTGCCGCTGATTGAGTGGTCTTGATCTTCTCTTCCACCATTAGGGCCAAGGCAAAGGCATCCTCTAGAGATTGTGGCCGCAAAGTCCTCACCTCGGCTTGAATGTCGACACGAAGTCCTCCGAGGTATACGCTTTTCAGTGCGGAGTCGCTCCACCCCACCACTCGGTTGCTGATCCTCTCAAACTCCTCTTGAAAGGCTCTAACAGTAGTCTTTTGGGTGACCCTTGATAGCATAGACTGGAAGTCATCGTACTCGGTAGGGCCGAAACGCCGACAAATTGCTGCAGAAAAATCCTCCCAACCGTTGAAAGGTCGGGCTCGGTCGGCGGTTTGAAACCATCGCAGGGCGGTCTCTTCTAGGTGAAAAGATGAGATCAATACCTTTTGGTCCTCCGCTGTACCATGGTAGTGAAAGAACCGCTCAGCTCGATACACCCAATCGAGAGGATCGCCGTCTTTAAACTTGGGAAATTTCAGCCTAAGAGTCAGTCCGCGATTTCCTCCCTCTCGATCTCCATTACGGTCCCGATCTCGTTCATATCCTCGGCGTGGGTACTCCCCCACACGCTGGTTCCTCATCTGAAAATTCTGGATGGGATCATCCTCCATATCCGACCCGTCGTCGATGCCAATCGGGCTCATCCCCCGAGCCCTAGCGCGTGCGCCAATCGATATGAGCTCGGGTCGAGGTCTAGGTCGATCTTCTCCTTGGTCCAGCCGCATCTCCTCTGGTGGGTTGGGAAGGAGAGGCTCACGAGGAGGGGGTCCCCTCCGTCCTGGTCGTCCACGGGTAGGGGCCGGAGATTCCACCCGGGTCCGATGCGGAGCTCCCCCCGGTGGAGTTTCTTGCCGCTGATTTAGCAATAGTTGCAACATCATCTCAATATGGCGTTGCGTGGTATCCATCTTCTCCATCAATTGTTGTTGGCTCTGCTGCATAGTTGTTTGATTCCCACGCAAAAACTCCAAGAGACGGTCGGTGGAATCAGGATCGGGTCAGGTCCATCGGGGCCGCGGGTGATCGCGAGCCTTCTTGATGTGGGTCGACGCCCCTTGAAGATGCCGCTTCTTGCTGCTTCGAGGTTGTAGAGCGGGTGTTCACCATCTTCCAAGGCCAAGGATTGAACTGCTCTGATACCAAATTGATGCGATCCGATAGAATTTGATCCGTATCCCAAGATTCTTGACTCTTCTTGATTTCTGGAAGAGTAGCTCCGACCTGATTGCAGACATGATTTCTGAAGATCCGTCCGTCAGATCGATCTCAATTTTGGATATGTTGTAGATCTCCGTGTTAGCTTTCCAGCGGTAGGTCGTGGGTCTAGAGATGACATCGGGATCTTAAGATATCGGCCTCCGACTGATGACTACGCAGGGAAGGACGGGCTGAAAATCCAACGGGATGGAGTTGTTTGTAGAAGGTGGAAGGGATCAAGGAGGAGAGGAAGAAGAGGGAGGAGGTGGCTGGCCTCTCGGGACAGAGGTGGTGCAGCCGGATGAAGGAGGGGGCGGCGGCCTTGGACGGCGGCCTAGGGAGAGGAGGAAGGCGTCACAAGAAGAGAAGAGAGAAGGGAAGAGAGTTAGGGCAAAAGCCTTTCAATCAATTTTTGCATACTGAAATAGGTGCTCACCACATCTATTTATAGGTGGCTACCGGATCCCTTAACTTGACTTGATCTAATTGAATTCAAGAAACAACTAAACCCAAAGCGACTCTAATAAAGGCCAAGTCGGCTAACCCGAGCAAGGCTATGCTGAAATAAAATTAACATCAAGGACTCAAAAGCAAAAATAACCAAATGATTAAGTCCGAGGCGGTCTAGTGGATCCAACCGCATCATTTGTATAGGAGGGGATCTGTCTGATGGCATCTAAGAAGGGTAAATTTATTTGAACATTTTTAAAGACTTCCATGATTTCATCGTACTGAGATTTTTTCTTTGAGTTTTGTAGTCTACTAGGAAAGGGAGCCTTGGGTGTGTACGTCTCTATTGGTTTTTCCTCTATTCCTTGTGTTCCCTGTTCTTGTGCCTTTTTCTGGGTGGGGTTTGGTTCATGCTTTTCTTCTTTTTCTTGCACAGGAAGTTGGACTTTGTTGTCCACTTGCTTGCCAGACCGTAAAGTGGTAATTGCCTGGACTTCATGGGTAGGATTTTCATTAGAATCAATCTGAAACTGGCCTCTCGGCCCTTGATTCTGTTGCCTACTAGGGTTAGGCACTGGCTGACTAGGTAGTTCACCTTTCTTTCTATCCCCTAGAGAGTTTGCTATTTGACTTAGACTAACCTCAAGTTTTGCAATCGCTTGCGCATGGAATTGGTTAGTCTGGGTTTGAGCCATGTTGGTCTGTTGTTGCTGTTGGATGAAGTCTTGTTGCTGCTTCATCATGTTAGCCATCATGGCTTCCAATGATGTAGTTTGTTGAGGGATAGGGGCACTATATGTAGGAATAGGTGGAGCCAATGATTGGTTTATTTGTGATGGACCTATCATGAAAAAATTTTTCTGAAAACCTGGTGGACCACCTTGATGCTGAATAGGTTCATTTTGCTTGTATGAGAAATTTGGGTGGAACCTATTATCAGGGTGGTAGACTGGGCTGAATGAATTGGGAGTGGGCTTCTTGAAGGCACTATATGAGTTTAGAGCATTTGCCTGCTCAGCCTTAATGTTGGGTAAACTAGGACAACACTCCACTAGATGCTCAGAACTGTTACACAGGATACATAAACTATGTGACTCGTGATCCACTTTCATGATGGGATTTAACTCTTTATACGAACTCGAGCTAGTGGAAACAGTGAAAGCATCAAACTTTTTGCTTAAGTTGTTCATTCCAGTCACCAGATTGAACATGACATTTTTGAGTTCTGGGTCTGCTTTCATTTCATAATTACTTGGTTTTCTAGACCCGAACTCATCTCTATTTACTTCCTCACCATAGCTACTCCAATTTTGGGCGTTCTCGGCTAAGTCAACAAGAAATTCATAGGCTTGATCCGGGGTTTGGTCCATGAACCTACCTTTGTGCATGGACTCGATCATGTTTCTATGTGCCGGAGGTAATCCTTTGTAAAAGAAATGTACTAGATCAGCCTTGTCAAGCCCATGGTGGGGGCACTTGACCAAAAGATCATGGAATCTTTTCCAAAGTTGGGAAAATTCCTCCTCAGATTTTTCTCTAAAAGTTCTGATTGCATCCTTAATTTTTTCAGTTTTTACCATGGGATAGAACTTAGCCATGAACTTCCTAGATAGTTGTTCCCATGATGTGATGGAATTTGAAGCTAGGGAATACAGCCATGCAGCAGCACGATCCTCTAAAGTCATAGGAAATAACCTTAATTTAATACCCTCTTCATCTAAATTTTGATTTCTAAACGTTTGACAGATTGTCAAAAATTTGTTTAGATGAATGTAGGGTTGTTCACTCTCGAACCCATGGAACTTGGGTAACATGTTTATTGTTGCAGCCCGAATCTCGAATTGGGCTGCGTTATTAATTGGTAATACTATGCACGTAGGGGGACTAGCAGATGCGGGTGCAAACAATTCATTCAGGGTTCTAATATGTTCACCCATTGTAGAGATCGACGGTTGGTTTATAGTTCGCAGGTTGTGATGAAAAGTTCTATCAATCTCAGGATCAAATGGGGTTAACTTATCCCTTAATGACCTTCTACCATGCATACATTATCACAACTTAATTAGATTTGACTCCTACAATGAACGAAATCCTAAAAGAAGAGAAGGGCTAGACACAGATGACCACAACCAACACCACACAATAATTTGACCCTATTAGTCTTAGAACTAAGTGTGGTTTAGTAGCTTCTTAAATCTAGTTGCACAGAGATGTATCAGGTTAAAAAGTTCCTAAAATTCTCTCCTAGATTAGACAGCTCCTAATCTCCCTTTCAGATTAAGTTTGAGCTTACCAGTTAAGCAATCCAGTAATCAGTGACCAGTAAAGTTTCGGGGTGTGTGGTGGTGCTAGAAGGGATACACCGATACCACAATACCCGTAACAGTTCTCACTGTTGTAAAATTTTCCTAGACATCACCAATTACTAAATTCTCACTGGAGTGGCTTTCAGCCGCTTCTTTCCAAGAGCCTAATTGAGCTCGAAAACCCTAAGGCCAACGTCTAATTTGATTTTAATTTAATTTGGCTTAGGATAAGTATGCAAGGTGGTGATTTTTGGGCTAAGGACAGATAATGACTTCCCGACCTTATCTTTTTAGTGGGTTTTGCCCTTAATTACTTTATGCAAATGCTTAATACTAAATGCAGCAAATAATCAATATATTTTTTAAAGTTTATGCAATGTCATTAGGTTATATTGATTAAATGAGCAAGCAAATTTTTTTATTTATTTATTTTTTATATATTTACTATTTTCTTATTTTTTATATTTAAATTTTTATATAGCAATAACTTGAATGTAAACTAAAACTAATCCTTATACGTCAGTCAATCTCTGAATGCCCGTTGAATAAGCTCTGGAGATTACTCCGTGAGGAGTCCCAATAGAGGTATGATAATCTCGGGGGATTGCACCCTATCAATTACTAGCAAAAATAATAATTTTTTTATATATATTTTTTTGATTTAATTAAATTTTTTTTTCTTTTTAAACTTCAAATTTCAAATCTCAGAATTCAAATTTTGAATTTAGAAAATTTTTGAATTTTTGAAATTTTTTTTTATTTTAATTTTTTTTTGAATTTTAAATTTTGAATTTCAAATTTCAGAATTTAATAACAACAAAATTATTAACTAGAAATTATCAAAATAAGAAAAATTAATAAAAATAAAAATAAAAACTTACTACCGGAGTACATTCACTCCGGGCATCCAAAATTTGATTTGATCTTCGTGATCGTTCTTGCTTCTCGATTTGCCTCTCCGGCAACGGCGCCAAAATTCTGTTCGTCCGATTTCTGTCTAACTAAAAATATGCTAAACAGATCGTTGTTAGAACCGACAAACAAAGTTTAAATTAATTTTTTACTCTTACCTGTTCTACTCGAAGAATAGCGGTTGTAAGAGGTCGATCCACAGGGAGGCGATTGGAGTTGCATAAAAATCAGAACGTTCACTCGGATTTGAAATCAATTTTTGAATGATTAAAGAAAAACATTATTTTGAGGATGTTAAATAATTTTCTAATTGAAACTAACTAAAAGAAAGGTACTCAGATTCGAAAAATATTTATTTAATTAATCAAAGAAGAGTTTTGGCATAAATTAAAATGGATCAAAAATAAGAAGATTGAAACGAACACAAATTGCATGAAGGAAGATTTAATTGTATTGCATAATAGAAATTAAAATTGCAGAATGAATATAACTTTCTACCCAAATAAACTCTCAAAAATTAAAACTCAAAACAAAACCTAAAATAAAGCTAAAAAATAAGAACAACATGCTCTCAAACTCAACATATAACTTCTCAATTAAAACTTTCAATTAAAGTACAACTAAAAAAATACATTGTTCTCATGAACTCAAACTAAAGAAAAACATTGCTCTCCTAAATTAAAAAAAACTAAACTCAAACAAAGCTAATAAAATATTCCTTTCTTTTCAACCCGAAACAGAGCATGGCTCTGTTTCTTTTTCTTTCTCTCTTCTCTCCCCTGTTACTTCTTGAACCAGCCGGCCACCACCCCGCCGAGAGCTCTCTGTTTCTTCGCCTCCACCCCGCTCTCCTCCCCCTTTCCTCCTCTCCTTTTTATAGATCACCCGAGCATGGAACGGGTGCGAGATCTCGGGAGGATTTTTGAAATGGGGAAAGAAGAGGACGACCGCTTGATCACAGCATGCTTGATGGGCGCGGGATTGCTAGAATCGGGGAAGAGGGTCGTCCGGGATGCGGAAGGATGAATGCGAGACACACGTGGAAGGCCAGAGGAGGCTGGGACGGGCTGGATCTCTGCATGCATCACAGGAGACTTGATCACGGAGGAGACGCTGATCTGGAAACTAGGAATGCGCTGAAGAGGAAGGAGCTGATCACGGGATGTTCACCGCGTGAAGAACGCGGGCTGAGGAGGAGCTGGGGTGAATCGCGGAGGAGGAGGGATGCTGGGGTGCTCTTCCCTTCTTTGGGTGCCGGATTGGAAGGAGGCGATCATCCGGGATCGCACATGGAATGGAAGGCGATCCGGGATCGATGGGAGGATGCCGTGGACGCTGAGATTTCGCCGGGATCATGGATGAGAGGCGCGCTTGGATCTCGGGAGGAAGGAGAGGGCGGTGATGCACTGCGGATGGCTGGAGCGGAAGATGAATCGGGAGCTGGGAGACACCAAGTTCCGTCCAATTAGTCATATAGATAAAAAAAAAATAGTATGATATGAAATTTGGCTTGTAGGGTCATCTGTTCTGATTGGAGGTCAATTGCAAGTCTTTCAAGTCATGGGTCACCCAGTACCTCATAGTTATGATATGACCAAATTAGATTTGCCCAAAAATTCTTTTCCAAAAGCACAAATAAAATGGACCCGATTCGGACCCGACCCTGACGCGGACCCGACTCGATCTTCAACCGGGTCGAATCTGGGAAGGGATCCTCTCTTTGCAACGAGAGATGCTGGGCGGATCGTGGAGATGGTGCTGCATCACGGGCAGAAGAAGTGGTCTTGAATCCGGAAGGCGGAGACAGCTGGGGCGTTGGTTCATCACGGGCCATCTGTTTTGACTGGAGGTCAATTGCAAGTCTTTCAAGTCATGGGTCACCCAGCACCTCATAGTTATGATATGGCCAAATTAGATTTGCCCAAAATTCTTTCCTAAAAGAAATGGACCCGATTCGGACCCGAACCCGACTCGGACCCGACCCAATCTTCAACCGGGTCGGGTCTGGGAAGGAATCCTTCTGAAGTCAAATTTGTACTCAATGTGTATTTTATCTCTAATTTATGAAAATATGTGCCAAACCCAAATATAATATTAATCCAGTGAATTTATCATTATCGGTTAGCAATAATACTAATTTAGGTGACATGTGGGTCGCACTTTTGTGCTCTCATCAAGGAAGTAAATAGAGATGAGTTCGGATCTAGAAAACCAGGAAATTATGAAATGAAAACAGAACCAGAACTCAAAAATATCATGTCCAATCTGGTGACTGGAATGAACAACTTAAGTAAAAAGTTTGATGCTTTCACAGTTTCCACTAGTTCGAGTTCATACAAGGAGTCAAATTCCGTCATAAAAGTGGATCACGAGTCATACAGTTTGTGTGTCTTATGTAACAGTCCGGAGCATCTAGTGGAGTGCTGCCCTAATCTACCCACATAAAGGTCGAGCAAGCAAATGCTCTAAATTCATATAGTGCCTTTAAGAAGCCCACTCCCAACTCGTTCAGCCCAGTTTACCATCCCGATAATAGATTCCACCCAAATTTCTCATACAAGTAGAATGAACCTATTCAGCATTAAGGTGGTCCATCAGGTTTTCAGAACAACTTCCCCAGGATAGATCCATCACGAATGAACCAACCATTGGTTCCATCTGTACCTCCTTATAATGCCCCTATCCCACAACAACCTTTACAATTAGAAACCAGGATGGCTAATATGATGAAACAACAACAAGATTTTATCAAGCAACAACAACAGACCAATACAGCCCAAGCCCAGACTGACCAATTCCATGCGCAAGCGATTGCAAAACTTGAGGTTAGTCTAAGCCAAATAGCAAACTCTCTAGGGGATAGAAAGAAAGGTGAACTACCCAGTCAACCAGTGCCTAACCCTAGTAGACAACAAAATCAAGGTCAGAGAGGTCAGAATCAAACCGATTCTAATGGAAATCCGACCTATGAAGTCCAGGCAATTACTACTTTAAGGTCTGGCAAGCAAGTGGACAATAAAATCCAACTTCCTGAACATGAAAAAGAAAATAAAAATGAATCCGATAAGAACCCTATTCAGAAAAAAGGTCAAGAACAGGATAAATCAGAAAAAAAGAAAGAACCCATAGAAACATACAAACCTAAGGTTCCCTTTTCCAGTAGACTTTAGGACTCCAAGAAACAATCTAACTTTGATGAAATAATGGAAGTCTTTAAAACTGTTCAAATAAATATACCTTTTCTCGATGTCATAAGACAAATTTCCTCCTATACAAAATTCTTGAAAGACCTCACCACGGTCAAAAGAAAAACCAGCATTCCTAGGCAAGCTGTTATGGCTGCACAAGCCTCATCTCTCATTCAACAACAGATTGCCCCGAAATTCAAAGACCCTGGTTGCCCAACCATTGAAATAAAAATAGGAGAGACGAACATCCAGAGAGCTCTATTAGATTTAGGAGCCAGTGTAAACCTACTTCCCTACTATGTGTACCAAAAGTTAGGTTTGGGGGAATTAAAGCCTACAAATATTACCCTTTTCTTAGCAGATAGGACAGTGAAGTACCCCAAGGGGATTGTAGAGGATGTAATAGTAAAAGTAAACGAGTTTTACTATCCTGTGGACTTTGTTATCCTTGAGACTGAACCTGCAATACATCCAGACAGTCACACACCTATAATTTTAGGTAGACCTTTCTTAGCCACAGCAAATGCGGTGATCAACTGTCGAAATGAGATGCTGAAGTTATCTTTTGGCAACATGAAAGTCGAGCTTAATGTCTTCAACATAAGTAAACAACCACCAGACGACAAAGAAATCAATGAAGTTGACATGATTGAAAATCTGGTTACCCTTTAGAAGCTTACCTTGCCCATTCCGAGGAAGGGGTCAAGCATGCGCCCCTTAGTTCTGTTCCCCTTATGAGCATAGATCGTCATCAGCCGACTGTTCTTCATCGGACTCTTCCAAAACCATTCTTAGATAATGGTTGAAAAAAAAGGAGGATTTACATTTTGTCCGGCTGAAGATATAAAACTTAGCGCTCTTGGGAGACAACCCAACATGTAAATATTATAAAAATAAATAAAAAAAAAATTTACTAACATGCAGGTTTGGGATTTTTTTACCCCAATTGTCAATTTACCTACTCATATCAGGTAACTTCTCCTCTATCCTATTACTGCTTTAAATCTTTTTTAACATTGAGGACAATGTTAGATTTAGGTATGGGGGTGAGAATATTTTTGATTCTTTATGCCAAAAAAAATTAAAATTAAAATTTAAAAAAAAGGAGTTCAAATTTTTAACTCAAACTAATCTTTTTGGCTGTACAAACTAGGAATTGCTTTGACAATAGCTTTGAGTTAAGAAATATGATAGCAGTTCTAGCTTGTGTTTTCATCCCACCTATCTTCTGCTAACATGATACAAAATGATTTAGCACCAACACGTAAGCACATGAATAGTGGGGTATGTATACTTGCAACTAATATGAATACTTTTAATCTTCGGGATAATTTAAAGTTATATGTGTGATGAACACTCTAATTAAAAAAAAGATAAAATAAAATAAAAATAATGAGTTTATTTTAAGTCTTCTCACTGAGTAACCGGACCTCTTGCCTGACAAGCAGCGAGTGTTCGCGTAAAAAGGTGAGGATGATTGAGATTAAACTCTGAGTGGCTAATTTGGCCTTGAAGCCTAGTTAACTTGAGTTATTAAGCCTGTTAGGGTGTCTCTACACCTAGTGCTCTGAGCCATCTGGATCGGGAGTCATTGGCCTAACACTCGCTACATGGGTCAGCTAGAAAGCTTAATAAGGCTAGATATTGCACAAGTCATTCTTCTTAGCATTCAGTCTAATAAATAAAAAAATAAAATAAATAAATAAATAAATAAATAAATATGGGGTGTTCATTACCATTTAACTCTAGAAAGTCTTGAAAATTAGAGTGATCATGTTGGAAGTAAGTGAAAGCTACTCATTTATATGATACTATCTTACACCTCACTACATTCTTGACTTGTTAGCAGATAGATGGGGAGTAATGGAACTTGAGTTAGAGTCTGCTTAAATATGATAGCAATAAGTCTTTATTGTCCTTGCAATTCTAAGTTCATACAGTAAAACTTGTTCAAAAATTCGAGTTAAAAATTGGAAATCCCTGACTGATGAAGTTTGTGGGTAACTTCATTGCAAACCCTCACGAGACAATATTCGTCCACTAGGGTAACCTAAGGGTTTAAAGGCTTGTTACACGTGCTAAGTGCAATCGTGACTCCCTACGAAAATGGGTACATATCTTAGTTTGTATATTTAGCTTCAATAAAAAAAATTTTAAAAAAAAGAAGGGAAAAAAGTCATAAGTTAGACTATATCTTTTTGTGCCCTCATTTTATCGTTTGCTTGTTAAATTGCTAGAGACTAGCAATAAGCTAGTTGGGGGGTGTGATAAGAGCACAAAAGTGCGACCTACATGTCACTAAAATTAGTATTTTTGCTAACCGATAATGATAAATTCACTGGATTAATATTATATTTGGATTTGACACAGATTATCATAAATTAGAGATAAAATGCACATTGAGTACAAATTTGACTTCAGAAGGATTCCTTTCCAGACCCGACCCGGTTGAAGATTGGGTCGGGTCCGAGTCGGGTTCGGGTCCGAATCGGGTCCATTTCTTTTAGGAAAGAATTTTGGGCAAATCTAATTTGGCCATATCATAACTATGAGGTGCTGGGTGACCCATGACTTGAAAGACTTGCAATTGACCTCCAGTCAAAACAGATGGCCCGTGATGAACCAACGCCCCAGCTGTCTCCCCCTTCCAGATTCAAGACCACTTCTTCTGCCCGTGATGCAGCACCATCTCCACGATCCGCCCAGCATCTCTCGTTGCAATCAAGCAATGCATGATCCCAGCCTGTGATGCAGCCAAGACCCCATCCCATATTCATCTTCCACTTCATCAACGCCTCCTCCCAGCATCCGCCCACACCGTCTGCATCTCCAGTGGTCCCGTGGTGGCTCCAAGCTTCCAAATCAGTCCCGTAGTGCATCACGGTCAGCATCCTCCCCAGCTCCAAGCTTCCAAGGATCATCAACATCCCGAGAGCAGCTGCCAGCATCTCAACCGCATCCCAGCAGCCGCCTCCCATGCCCGTTTCTCTTCCCAGCGGTCCCACGATGCTATCCACGGATCAGCTCCTCCCAGCACCTCATTCCAGCTGCCGTTCCGAGCAATTCAATAATCCCAGCATCACGCGTCCGTGAATGGTGTCTTCCCGAGATCTCGCGGCCAGCCCTTCATTCAAATCAAAGGTCTCGGCCCCTCTCCTATGGATCCACTCCTCCCATCATCGCGCCCGAGCTCCATGGATCGCCGCAGTCAAGCCTCCGAGTCCGCCCCTGAAAGTGAATCCTAGGTTCTTCGGTGTTAAGCATGCTGATTTTTTTTTTTAAAACCATGGCTGAACCTGATCGGGTTGCCTACGTACCCCTTCTTAAGGGGGATCAAGCCATACATAGTTCTTTTTAAGCTTTAAAACGCAGCGAAAAAATCGAATCAAATAATTTAATTCATGCATGCTTACAAGATCAAATCTAGAAATCAGCACCTTAAGAACACATAGGATTATGCCGGAATCGTTTAAACAATTATGCTAAAAATTTCATGCATGATTAACTATCAGATCTGAAACTTAAGAACTCTATTCCAATTAATCTCCGAATATCCATTGAATGGATTCTGGAGATATCTCCATGAGGAGCCCCAAAAGAGGGTAAAACCTCGGGGAATCAGACCTAGATCTTGACACCATAATAAAAGATTAATGTAGGATTAATACCTTTTATGATGGATGAAACTTGTGGATCTGATCCTCGACTTCGCAGCCACGCACACGAATGGCCTTTACGAGAAGTCCACGCGAAGTTCCTGAAGAGATCCAATCCTGCGGAAGTGCTAGCTTGCGCAGAATTTCTTGAGGCTGAAATTTGATCTTCCAAACGCTATCAACTTTTGATCCGCCTTCTTGGAAGAACTTGGAGAAAAGGTTTAAAGGGATTGAAGAGAACTTAGATCTAATCTAAAGACTCTTATCAGGGACCCCGAACACTAATGGCGCGATGGACTTAGAGGAGGAAGAAGTCAGCTAGATTGAATGCAGAATTTTTCCATGCATGAACTAGGGTTCCTCTCTTTTCTTTTTCCTTTTTTCTTCTTCTTTTTCTCTCTTTTTTCCTTGAATTCGACCACCAGATGATGGAGTTCCTTTTAATGTTGCTCTCCTACCTAACTTCATGCCAACCATCCCATATTTGTGGAGGATTTTGTGGGGTTTTGAATTTTGAATTCAAAATTCAAGTTCATGTGCCATTACATGATGAAGCTTGATCTAATCTAAACCATTCATCATGTTGCCACTTTTCTCTTTCAATTTCGAAATTCCCATGCCCCCAAACAGATTAAAGGGTCACGTGATGATTTTGTGATGATTAAATTCAAAATTCAACCTTAATTAGAAATGAGATAAAGATAAGGATGACATATGTCATGAAGAGAGAGAATTTGATCTTATCCAATTTTTTTCATGAATTTATCTCTCCATTTCGACCCATCTAATGATGAAAGAGGTCCCTGATGTTGCCAAGTGTCCCATGGCACCATTAAATAAATTAAATTAATTTTTAATCATATTAAAAATCAATTTATGGCGCCATGTATGGATATGTGACAAGTGGATTTCAAGATCCGAACAGTTTCAGATCAAACCCATTTAATTTAATTAAATCCTAACAATTAGAATGATCCAATTACCATGGGTTGAACCTAATCCAATTAAGTCAATCCCTAATTAAGCACAAATTTAATCTAATTTAATTTGGTCAACCTAAGTCCTCTTGATTCAGACCTAATCCAATCAGGTCAAAAACCCTGATTGAGCCCAGAATTGAATCTAATTCAATTTGGCTCATCCTTAGTCTAATTACTCAATCCAATTGAGACATTAGCAATCTAATTACTAATTAATCCTCTAATAATTACTTTAATTATTTTATAAGATAATTTGCCAATCAAATTGACCAAATTATCCCTGAATGATTATTAATCATTCATCAGCCTTCTTGATCAATCAAGAATCTTCTATGCGTGTGACCTCATAGGTTCGAACCTAAGCCGGTAGTATAGGAACGACTTCCTACACTAATCGATGTGACCATCCAGCAATGGTACCCGACGTCCGAATAGGCCGAATATATGCGAAGCAAATATTCTGGAACCCTGAACTATGGTTACTGTATAATTCAATCCCTTTGACTCTTAATGCCAGGATGACTTAGAGCTCACTGTCAACCCTATAATTAGTACATCCATTATGTGATTAACTTTAGATATCCCGTGACTCCTCACTGGATTACCCTGGCCAAGGTTTTGCTAAATTAATCACAAGACATTATTCCTGTTTCCAGGAGGGGTCAATTCCATCTTGACTCACAACTGACTACGCAAGTACTTGACTGCACCCAGTGACCTTCCGTCACTGAATTAGAAATTCAGGTAGTCCGGTACCAAAGTACAGTGAGTTGCTTGCTAGTCACAGGTTGCGGTCTCAGGTCAGAGGGCCAAACTTATACCCATATCCACTCGGAACATCTCTCGACAGTAGAGCATTCCAAAATTGGTCACGTTCAGTGAAATGTACTCCTACACTTCACCTGTATGGCATACCAGTGTCTCCACACTCCTTGGTTAAGAGGACAACCAACGTATATGTCACACAACGACCTAATCTCGATAATGTTGTCGTCCTAGTAACAACATATTATTTAGTCGCGAACAAGTTTAAGGACTCAAAGATAAATCCTCCTTTATCATAACATAAGTCCTAAGGACTTCATCATATAAGAGTTCATTTGAAGATGAAATGATGAATAATGCCAAATAATACTTTATTAATTTGTCAATTTATTTACAAAATTCAATCATCAATATGCTGACGATTGACATTTAGGATACAATTCCCAACAACTCCCACTTAGCCTAAAGCCAATCGGCACAGTATCTAATACCCATCTTCGACTTGTGTTCGTTGAACTCTTTGATGCCGAGAACTTTGGTAAATGGGTCAACCAGATTTTCTTTTGTGTCAATCTTCTGAAGATCAATATCACCTCGTTCTATAATCTCTCGAACCAGGTGAAAGCGTCGCAGAATATGCTTGATCCGCTGATGTACTTTAGGTTCCTTTGCTTGAGCTATGGCTCCAGTGTTATCACAAAATATAGGAACTGGACCATCAATGGAAGGTGCCAGTCCCAGCTCGGTGATGAACTTGTGCAACCATACGGCTTCCTTGGCTGCATCAAATGCTGCAATGTATTCTACTTCACATGTAGAATCTGCCACTGTATGCTGCTTGGAACTCTTCCAGCAGATGGCCCCACCCTTAGGAGTGAAGATATATCCCAACATGCTCTTGCTATCATCTTGATCTGACTGAAAACTTGAATCGGTATATCCCTCAAGTTTTAAGTCAGAATCACTGTAGACAAGCCACTGATCTTTAGTATTTCTCAAATACTTAAGGATGGTTTTTACAACCTTCCAGTGGTTGCTACAGGATCAGACTGGTATCTACTCACTACTCCTAGTGAGTATGCCACGTCTGGTCTAGTACATGTCATGGCATACATTATAGATCCCACTGCCGAAGCATATGGAATTCTATCCATATTTTCTCTTTCTTGAGAGGTTGTCGGACAATCCCTTTTAGAGAGGTTAATTCCATGGCCCATTGGAAGATAGCCTTTCTTGGAATTAATCATACTGAACCTTTTCAGTATAGTATCAATGTATGTGGATTGAAATAATCCAAGCAATCTTCTAGATCTATCTCTATAGATCTTCATCCCTAGGATGTAAGATGCTTCTCCCAAATTCTTCATGGCAAATTGAGATGATAGCCAAACCTTTATTCCTTGTAATGCAGGAATGTCATTCCCGATTAAAAGAATGTCATCCACATACAAAACAAGAAATATAATAACTGAACCATTAGCCCATTTATAAATGCAAGGTTCCTCTTCATTCTTAATGAAGCCATATGATTTGATCAACTTATCAAATCGTATGTTCCAACTCCGTGAAGCTTGCTTTAATCCATAAATGGATTTTTGAAGCTTGCACACCTTAGACTCATCTGCAGATATAAAACCTTCAGATTGCATCATATACACCTCCTCTTCTAAATCTCCATTTAGAAAAGCGGTTTTAACATCCATCTGCCAGATCTCATAATCTAAGTGTGCTGCTATCGCAAGCATAATTCGAATGGATTTGAGCATTGCCACAGGAGAAAATGTCTCGTCATAGTCAATACCATAACATTGACGATATTCCTTGGCAACCAGACGGGCTTTATAGGTCTCTACTTTTCCGTCTGCGCCCCGTTTTCTTTTGAAAATCCACTTACACCCTATGGGTTTAATCCCTTCGGGTGGGTCAACTAATGTCCATACATCATTGACCTTCATGAATTCCATTTCGAATTGCATGGCTCCAAGCCACGCATCAGAGTCATGCCTCTGCATAGCATCCATATAGGTGATCGGATCCTCATCGTTTTCATCAAGTTCGACAAGATCCCCGTCCTGGACCAAGAAACCGTAGTATCTGTCCGGCTGACGTGGTACTCTACCTGATCGCCTTAATGGTGCATCTAAGATGGGTTCTAGATCTGATCTAATCAAATCCGACTCAACTAGTTCAGTAGATGGTGTCGGATCTTCTACATGTTGAACTTCCCTAAGCTCAACATTAGAGCTTTTAGTTCCTTCACTAAGGAATTCTTTCTCTAAGAAAACAGCTCTATTGCTTACGAATAACTTTTGTTCTTTAGCAAAGTAGAAGTAATATCCTTTAGTTTCTTTAGGATAACCAACAAAGAAACATTTGTCAGACTTGGGTTCAAGTTTGTCTGTCTTCAAACGTTTGACGTACGCTGGACACCCCCAAACCCTAAGGTGAGAAAGCATCGGCTTACGTCCAGTCCACATCTCATGTGGTGTTTTATTTACAGACTTACTTGGAACCTTATTTAGAATGTAGCAGGCTGACTCAAGAGCATATCCCCAAAAGGATATGGGCAGATCAGCAAACCCCATCATGGATCGAACCATGTCTAACAGAGTTCGATTTCTCCTTTCTGATACACCGTTATACTGTGGTGTACCAGGAGGAGTCCATTGAGAGAGAATCCCATTTTCTCCTAGATATGTCAAAAACTCACTGGTGAGGTATTCACCTCCTCGATCTGATCGAAGAGTTTTAATACTCTTTCCAGTTTGTTTTTCTACTTCATTACGATATAATTTGAACATTTCAAATGATTCAGATTTATGTCTCATTAAATAGACATAACCATACCTAGAAAGGTCGTCCGTAAACGTAATAAAATATGAATATCCACCTCTAGCATTTGTGCTCATTGGCCCACATACATCAGAATGTACAAGGGTCAAAAAGTCACTGGCTCGTTCACCTTTTCCGGTAAAAGGTGATTTGGTCATTTTACCAAGAATGCATGATTCACAGGTTGTCAATGATTCATAATCATTAACATCGAGGATTTCCTCTTTACTTAACCTGTTCATCCTGTTCTTGTTAATATGTCCTAGCCTATGATGCCAAAGGTAGACATCCGTGACATATCTATTTTAGGGCGCTTATTGGACTTGTACATTACATGAACAGGCTGTGACAAAATGTAAATGCCATTACTCAGAGTTTCATTCATTACAGCAGCACCATTCCAAATAATATTGCAATAATCCTTTTTTATTGATATTTCATAACCATTTTTGGCCAAAAGGCCTACAGAAATGACATTCAATAAAAAATTTGGACAATAGTGACAATCACTAAGGACATTTACATGAGAGCTAAATTCAAGTTTAAGAATTCCTAAAGCTAGAACTGGAACTGATCTTCTATCTCCAACATTCAGGAACCTTTCTCCTTCTTCAAATCTCTCACTGACTTGTAGCCCCTGCAACGAATTGCAAATATTAAAAGGACTACCGGTATCCAATGCCCAGGTCGAATTATCACAAATAGAAAAATTGCAAGATGTTATCATATAAGTACCTTGATTGGCAACTGATTGCCCACTTTTCTTAAGCCGGTTCGGATCGAGAGATGCAATGTAAAGAGGACAGTTTCTCTTCCAATGTCCTTGCTTCTTGCAGAAGAAGCACTCCGCCTTGCTCTGATCAGTCTTTTTATTCTTTTTCTGACTAGGCCGAGCATGGTGCACTTGTTTCTTTTGGATTTTATTTTTCTTTTTCCCTTTCTTAAAGGGGCGACCCTTGGATGAATCTCCCACAAAGTTCACCGTCTTCTTAAGAAGTTGGTGATCATTCTCAAACGTCTGTAGTAACCCCAACAATTGGTGATAATTCACTACAGGTTTTGTCATACAAAAATGAGTGAGAAAAGGACGGTATGATCCAGGCAATGAGTTTAGTATGGCATCCTTCCCCAATTAATTATGAAGGGGAAAACCAAGAGAGATTAGACGCTCGATCAACTCAATCATGTACAGTACATGATCAGTTACCGAGGTTCCATCTTTCATTCGGGCGCTGAAGATGGCACAACTAGTTTTGTGCCTCTCAACGTCGTCAGGAACACCGAATGATTCATTCAACACTTGAATAATATCTTCCACCTGCGTATTCTCAAAACGCCTACTAAACTCATCACTCATTGCTGCCAACATAATGCATCGAACAGTGATCCGGTCACTAAGCCACTTCTGATAAGTGTCTCTGGCCGATCTTGATGCATTAGCAGCGGGCTGCTCGGGTGCTGGATCCGTTATCACATAAAGGATCCTTTCATGCTCTAGCACTATTTTCAGTTTCCTATGCCAATTATTAAAATTTGGACCAGTCAACTTGTCATTGTCCAATAATAAGCGAAGTGATAAATTAGTGGCCATTTCTGCATAAAAAAAATTTGGCTATTAGTATATGAATTGACTAAACACATTAGACTTGGACTTTAGTCTAAAGGTACTCCCACTATTTTATACAAATTGGTAGCCTCTACCTCCAATTCGAAAAATTACTCCTAATTCTTTAGTGGGCCCTAAAACCCAATAGATCGCATATAGGCCCGAGTGTGGCTCGGCTAACCCATATGCACCTATTAGTAGGTTCTAAACCAGTTGCTTCACCAAGCAACTTCTAGTGATAATTTTGCCCTAGGTTCTTCGGCAGGCGTGTGGCGCCTCCACCGAATACCCTAGTCAGGTCCAACCATTAAATGATAGGGTTAGGTCTAATCAACTAATAGACGACCAAGCCCGAGTGTGGCTCGGCTCACCTGACCGCCTATTGAAGGTACACTTAACTCATCATATATTGAATGACAATTCCAATACTTGATAAGTACCAGGCGTGTCGCGCCTCCAATAATTATCAAAGCATGGGACCCATTATCACCCAACTTAATGGGAGGCTATGACCTAGTTATCCCCATAACCATTTCATTTTAAGGACCTAATAATTTTAGAGGATTTCTTAATTAGGATAGATAAGAAGATCCGGTTAGTCTAATTTCTCCCACTGACTTCACCAAATCAGATTAGACTCAAACCGGTTAAGGAGGCACCTAAATCAGTCAAACTGATTTTTCTTATAGGCATGGGCTAACTCGAATCATTAAGTGATCCAATCAAAATGTGATTGACCATGTCGGCCAGGTAAGTGAGATCGGTGGAAGGGATATGCCATTAACTCGGCAAAGACGAATCAGTGTGAGTAGCTCCCAATTAAAAACCACCGGTCAAAACTACCAAACTTACCTTAGACACCGACTGGTTAATCAATTTCGATTTGATTACTCAAATGACTCGGGCTACACCTCTGAGCCTAAATCAAGTTTCATCTTGGGCTAATCAAAGACACGGACTTGATCCATCTACAACTATTGTAAATTGACCTAGAATTTCCTTGACCTAATCTAGTTACTACTTAATTAGATTTGATCAATTAATTCTATTTGTCCATGTATGATTCTAACCTTAGGTCTAACCCAATCCTAGGAACTTGATTCAAGCTAACCCATATGCCCAAATAATTATGCAATGTCAATTAATTGAGTTACAATTCTATTTCATAACACTTAATTCTCAATTAAGTTTAGACTTATGAAAGTTTTGATCATTGCATATTTCTTTTTAATTACATATTAATTACAATCTTTCAGTTCTTAAAACATATTTTCAGATCTGAGTTTTTGTAATTAATCACATGTAATCAGATTTAATTCATGTTTAAGTCATTATGTTTTATGTTCATGCATCACATATACACAACAACATGAATTAATTCAAACAACATACATCTTATGTATTTATTTTTTCACTTTTATTTTCAGATCTGATTTGTTCATTAAAATCAGAGATCATATAAATCATAAACTTTATTTAGATCTAATCTAAATAATATTATAATTTCAAATTTATTCATGTTACTAATCCTAACACAAACATGCATCATATGCATCCAAAATTTCAGATCTACTTAATCATGCATAATCAGCAATTAAATCAATCATAAAAAATACTTTAGATCTAATCTAAATATGTTAATGATTTCAGATTTAATTACAAGAATTAAAACATAAAAGTTTAAACATGAACCTGGCTCTGATACCATTGAAAGTGAATCCGAGGTTCTTCGGTGTTAAGCATACTGATTTTTTTTTTAAAAAAAAACCATGGCTGAACCTGATCGGGTTGCCTACGTACCCCTTCTTAAGGGGGATCAAGCCATACGTAGTTCTTTTTAAGTTTTAAAATACAGCGAAAAAATCGAATCAAACAATTTAATTCATGCATGCTTACAAGATCAAATCTAGAAATCAGCACCTACAGAACACATAGGATTATGCCGGAATCGTTTAAACAATTATGCTAAAAATTTCATGCATGATTAACTATCAGATCTGAAACTTAAGAACTCTATTCCGATTAATCTCCGAATATCCATTAAATGGATTCTGGAGATATCTCCGTGAGGAGCCCCAAAAGAGGGTAAAACCTCGGGGAATCAGACCTAGATCTTGACACCATAATAAAAGATTAATATAGGATTAATACATTTTATGATGGATGAAACTTGTGGATCTGATTCTCGACTTCGCAGCCACGCACACGAATTGCCTCTACGAGAAGTCCACGCGAAGTTCCTGAAGAGATGCAATCTTGCGGAAGTGCTAGCTTGCGCAGAATTTCTTGAGGCTGAAATTTGATCTTCCAAACGCTATCAACTTTTGATCCGCCTTCTTGGAAGAACTTGGAGGAAAGGTTTAAAGGGATTGAAGAGGACTTAGATCTAATCTAAAGACTCTTATCAGGGACCCTGAACACTAATGGCGCGATGGACTTAGAGGAGGAAGAAATCAGCTAGATTGAATGCAGAATTTTTCCATGCATGAACTAGGGTTCCTCTCTTTTCTTTTTCCTTTTTTCTTCTTCTTTTTCTCTCTTTTTTTTTCTTGAATTCGACCACCAGATGATGGAGGTCCTTTTAATGTTGCTCTCCAACCTAACTTCATGCCAACCATCCCATATTTGTGGAGGATTTTGTGGGGTTTTGAATTTTGAATTCAAAATTCAAGTTCATGTGCTATTACATGATGAAGCTTGATCTAATCTAAACCATTCATCATGTTGCCACTTTCCTCTTTCAATTTCAAAATTCCCATGCCCCCAAACAGATTAGAGGGTCACATGATGATTTTGTGATGATTAAATTCGAAATTCAACCTTAATTAGAAATGAGATAAAGATAAGGATGACATATGTCATGAAGAGAGAGAATTTGATCTTATCCAGTTCTTTTCATGAATTTATCTCTCCATTTCGACCCATCTAATGATGAAAGAGGTCCCTGATGTTGCCAAGTGTCCCATGGCACCATTAAATAAATTAAATTAATTTTTAATCATATTAAAAATCAATTTATGGCGCCATGTATGGATATGTGACAAGTGGATTTCAAGATCCGAATAGTTTCAGATCAAACCCATTTAATTTAATTAAATCCTAACAATTAGAATGATCCAATTACCATGGGTTGAACCTAATCTAATTAGGTCAATCCCTAATTAAGCACAAATTTAATCTAATTTAATTTGGTCAACCTAAGTCCTCTTGATTCAGACCTAATCCAATCAGGTCAAAAACCCTGATTGAGCCCAGAATTGAATCTAATTCAATTTGGCTCATCCTTAGTCTAATTACTCAATCCAATTGAGTTCATTAGCAATCTAATTACTAATTAATCCTTCGATAATTATTTTAATTATTTTATAAGGTAATTTGCCAATCGAATTGACCAAATTACCCCTGAATGATTCTTAATCATTCTTCAGCCTTCTTGATCAATCAGGAATCTTCTATGCGTGTGACCTCATAGGTTCGAACCTAAGCCGGTAGTATAGGAACGACTTCCTACACTAATCGATGTGACCATCTAGCAATGGTACCCAACGTCTGAATAGGCCGAATATATGCGAAGCAAATATTCTGGAACCCTGAACTATGGTTACTGTATAATTCAATCCCTTTGACTCTTAATGCCAGGATGACTTAGAGCTCACTGTCAACCCTATAATTAGTACATCCATTATGTGATTAACTTTAGATATCCCGTGACTCCTCACTGGATTACCCTGGCCAAGGTTTTGCTAAATTAATCACAAGACATTATTCCTGTTTCCAGGAGGGGTCAATTCCATCTTGACTCACAACTGACTACGCAAGTACTTGACTGCACCCAGTGACCTTCCGTCACTGAATTAGAAATTCAGGTAGTCCGGTACCAAAGTACAGTGAGTTGCTTGCTAGTCACAGGTTGCGGTCTCAGGTCAGAGGGCCAAACTTATACCCATATCCACTCGGAACATCTCTCGACAGTAGAGCGTTCCAAAATTGGTCACGTTCAGTGAAATGTACTCCTACACTTCACCTGTATGGCATACCAGTGTCTCCACACTCCTTGGTTAAGAGGACAACCAACGTATATGTCACACAACAACCTAATCTCGATAATGTTGTCGTCCTAGTAACAACATATTATTTGGTCGCGAACAAGTTTAAGGACTCAAAGATAAATCCTCCTTTATCATAATATAAGCCCTAAGAACTTCATCATATAAGAGTTCATTTGAAGATGAAATGATAAATAATGCCAAATAATACTTTATTAATTTGTCAATTTATTTACAAAATTCAATCATCAATATGCTGATGATTGACATTTAGGATATAATTTCCAACAAGCCCCTTCTGGAATCCCAAGCATCCTCACTTGCCTATAAATAGGGTGGCCATCGAAAGAAGAAAGGGGAGGAAGGAGAGCTCAGTTTGGGTGCTGGCCGGCGGGTCCAAGGAGGAGGAGGTGAGCTCGGTTCAAAAGAAAAACAGAGGAGGAGCTCTGTTTTGGGGAAGAAGAAAGAAAAAAAAAGGGAAATGAGTATTTTATGTTCCACCGTGAGAGAGAGGGGAAAAGAGAAGTAATTTATTTTTTTTGTTTTCTTTTCTTTATTTTATTTGCAAAATAGAAGGAGTATTAGGCCTCTAATCTCTATTTTTATTTGTAATCAGTTTTTCTTTTTATGAAATCCATCAATTTTCTTTCATGCAATCCCTGTTCTAGATTCAAGTTAATTTCTATTTTTTTTTAATGCAATCTTTTAATTTTTCTTTTATGCAATACATGTTTAAGTTTAATTTAATATTCTACAATTTTATTATATGCATTCTAGAATTCTTAATTTTAAGATAACCTTGGAATGAATCTTTGCAATTCGATTGACGATTTTAATTTATTATTTTGTCTTTAGAAATCGACTCCTACTCTGCATTAAATTTCAATTGCAAGTTTTCTTTCTTTTCTTTGTTTATTTTCAAATAGAAAAAATTTTCTAATAGACTGGAGAATCATTCCACATCCCCGAAGTAATGTTTTCCTTTATCATTCAAAAATCGATTTCAAATTCGAGTGAACGCTCTAATTTTTATGCAACTCCAATCGTCTCCCTATGGATCGACCTCTTACAACCGCTATTCTTCGAGTAGGAAAGGTAAGAGTAAAATTAAATTAAACTTTGTTTGTCGGTTCTAACAACGATATGTTTAGCATATTTTTAAGTAAAC